>NC_056747.1:1152544929-1152739929 GCF_019279795.1 Protopterus annectens | reverse complement strand
GCTCAGAGCAGTGTAATAAGTACATATTACAAAGCTAAGGCAGATGAACAAGTATAACTAAAGATCAGGCTAACGTTAACGTTTTGGTAAATGACTTTTTCAAGTGAAGAAGACACAAGAGCAGTATCTAGAACAGAATTCAGGTACAGAGAATGGGATTCATAGACATGCACTGACCATGCGGCTGTACATTGCTAACTTTCACAACCGTTGCTATGTGAAGCAATGCAGAACTAATTAGATATGTATTAGACAGTGTATAGTGCTTGCATAGGAAGCAGAGGCCCACATACAAAAAGAAAGGCATACAGTTAATGGGATAGCCCTATTCTGCAGTACAGTGCAAACAAAACAGTGCTACAGAAGCATGTAAGGTTGACATGACAAATCACAGATATAGCTAATGTCACCTAGTGAATGCATGCTCGTGCACACAGTGTAGCACTGTATAGCTGCAGCCAGTGCCTGGCCAGCACACCAACCCACCAATGTGGGTCTGCAGAGCAGAGCAGTCACACTGTTCAACATATACATGTGGAAGAATTGAGGTTGACAGGAATGCAGGGAACAGCAGAAGAGCAAGCAGTGGTAAACAAAGAAGGGTAACCTTATGGTATAAAAGAGTGGAAGAAGAAAAGGTATATACTTTGTGGGGAAAGAGCCCCTTTTCTAAGATTTAAAAAGAAGAGGAGGTGGAGAAGGTGCTGAGAGACAGCTGAAAACAGGACAATGGGAGAAGGGCAGGCTACAGGGGTACATAGACAAATATACAACACAAACATAGACAGTCAGGGGTGGCATACATACAAAAGGGGGGGAATGAGGAATGATAAATAATACAGTAGAATACCAGGATGAGGACATAGTTGGCTTCTATGCAAACCCAGCGGGTAACAAACCTGAGCATCACTTAACCTATGTGGCTTATGGTGTGGGTCAGCTGCTCTTCTGAAGACCTAAAAACTATGAACTGATGGTCGCATGATATGACCAGCAGTGCCCAAAGGTGTTTGATGTTTTCTATGCAGGATCTAGCTGCCAAAGCATCTTGGCAGTGACCAGCCTCTGCATCTCATGCTAGGAGATCTCCAAGAGCAGCCTTTGTCACCCCAAAAGGTAGACACAGAGGACACTGGTGATACTTCCAGCAGAGCAGCCTTCAACCCACCCACACAGCAAGCCAGACCTGGTATCCACTGCCCACCCATCGCCAGATGCAACAGCTGGAAGAGGCTAAGGTGAACGTGGATACATCTCTTCCCATTCCACAACTGGAACTGCAGAAGAACAATAGAATGGGAAGAGATCATTAGACATATGAGTGAGACTGACACCGGGGCAGAGGTGAACTGCACTGTGATACACCACATACACATCCAGCTATCTGGAAAGGCATCCAGCCATGTTCAGCTGCTCCTCCTCTGCTGCTGGAAAACAACTTACTTACTCTTAAGCATTCATATACAACAGTCAAGATAAGATAAATCAAATATACTGAATAAATGCATAATGTAAATTTCTGGCTCCTTTTCCTGAACATCTGCCTCCCACTGCTGAAGCAGGACAAGGTATTGCCCACTCAGGTTACTATTGCAATCCCAGGGCTGTTCAATGGGTATTGCCTTTGTACCATAACAATAATATCAGGCAAGCGATCTCAGAACCCTAAGATGCCCAGCCATATACACTTTTTAACTAGTTAACTCATGTTAATGTCAAGCACTGACATTCCCCAGTGGGTGATCATAACTGCCCAGCACATACACCATGAAATCCTGATCTCTCTGGCACTCAAATGCCTGAAATAACTATGCCCACTCAGGTCCATCTCAGAAACAAAATGATAGCCCTATGTACATGGATGCACATTTATGCACTATGTGATGCACAAGGCACTACTGTCCTGCTGAACAATAACATGTTCATACAGGTGCACATTGGTGTTAAGGATGTGCATAAGCTGTATGAATGAACATACAGGTTACATGCTTCACATTCACAGTGAAGTGCACACTTTGCAACAGTAAGTAAGGACAGTACATTGTGCACTTTTAGTGACTCAAAACAGTATCATTAACTGGTTTCATTAGCATGGCTGCCACACCAACTGGCTGTTGACAGTATGGTATAAAGTACTAATGTAATTTACCACCACTTACAACCCGACAACTTTGATATACATGAATCCCAGAAAATCCTCTATATACTTAGAGCTTCCCAGGGATTAATGCAGAAATCCTCCCTGGTACAGAGTCTGAGCAACAACAATAAAC
This sequence comes from Protopterus annectens, assembly GCF_019279795.1. Lineage (NCBI taxonomy): Eukaryota > Metazoa > Chordata > Ceratodontiformes > Protopteridae > Protopterus > Protopterus annectens. The sequence continues at coordinate 1,152,737,656 of NC_056747.1, read as the reverse complement.
CCTGTGGGCGATGTCAATGAGCATGAGACAGATGAGGTATATGTGGCACTGGGAACCCATGACACTGGCATGGCACAGTACTGTTTGCCTGTGTCTGGTGGTGGTTCAAACCATGAACACAGGAAACCTTGAAAAGGGCATACCACAAGGAGCACAGGGTTCCATGGCCATATGTTGAAACATGGCTACAATATGTAAATGGAGGGCAGAGTCACATGTGAGCATATGGCCTGCCCACCATCAGTCATGGGTGTCACTCAGATCCTGGGCAATTATGTACATTTGGTCCAACACATGGGATGCTTTATCTGGGTGCACACATATGGTCCTATTGATTTGCATATTCCTTGCTAAGGACTTCATTCAACACCATCACTGTAAACTAACAAAGTAGACACTATGAATGGTCATATCATGGCAAGATATGCTATAGACACATCTGCAAAGATGTAATGATCCAGACACTCGGGGAGAATGTGAATACTGACTTCATGCAATCTCCCAATGTATGCTGCTACCATGGTCACTTCCTATGATCACACCCCAGTCATCTGTCAGTGTCCCCTCACCTGTGCATGTGTGATGACTGTGCCTTTTTCATCTGACATGGGACCCATATGACCAGGGTTTGATTTGAACCCCTGTGTGAGTATGGTGATGTCTCAAGCACACAGTGAACAGTCCATGCATTGTTCTGCATAGGCTTGATGTTGTGCCACAGGCATCATTTGTTCACATGCTTGTAAGAAAGAAAGAAGTGTAAGCTGGCTGTGTTGTCTGTGTTAGTGTGTTAGGGTCCGTAGTTGTGGTCCAGATACACTCTCTTTACTAGTGCTGCAAAGTATTGCACCTGCCTCTGACTCTGTCTCTGCTGTGGTACTGCAATTGCATGTTCCAACCCTAAATCTTTGCTCTGTCCTTCTTCTGCTGGTACAACGGGTACATAAGTGCTATCAAGATGCTAACCTGCTGCTCCACCTTTTTATGGAGTGGCATGCTGTGCAGCATGTCACATACAAAAGAGATCTTGCTACATACATCTGAATTGCATTGTAGTGCCCCTTCTGAGCTGCCTTGAGACTGGCAACATCCCTTCAATAGTCCAAATACTTGCTCTATAATGTTTTGTATTTCCACACGGATTGTGTTATAGGTCATTGCCTGCATGGCCTTGTGCTGAGTATCATAAACACATAACATATTACATGCAGTATGCCCCTTGCTTGCATTGTACCTGGATGTATAAATTTATCTATCTTGTATGTGTGCACCTACTAACCAGGTAGCCCCACTGGAAGCCTTTCATAGGTACCATGACATAAGGTCAAATGTGCAACAAATGTTTGAATTGTATGACCCCAATCTAAATTATACCCTGGGCATTGCAGACCACCTGACAGTTCAGAGAGTGGAAGCCTTTCCTGTTGATGAACTGCAGGCCCTCTAGACCATTCAGATCATTGACAGGAATATCTATGCAATCTGTGACTTCCAGCGCCTTAAGAAACAGGCTATTTCAGAAAAGGCCCTTATGGTGTTGGTTCATTCCTCCTATATCCTGGAGAATGAGATATGGTCCCCTGCATGATGTAGCATTATACTGAGGAATTGGTTTAGGATTCAAAAGGCTGCTACCTGTTATATCTCTAACATGTCCCCTGTTGGTCACTGGAAGAGCTGTATAGCTAAGATCATAATGCTCCACATACGTTTCTACCCATAAAAATAGGCATACCATGCACCCGCAGATTCTTAATTTTGTTTATGGGCAACAAAGCTTGAGTGAGTTCCTTACAGTATCCCTGTCCACTCGGAAACGGTCCACAGTCAGTTGATCTCTAAGTCTGTGGTATATCAGGTGCTGTCTGTAGCTCCTGTAGTTGCACAGCGGGCAGTGATGAGCAATATTGCAGGCACTGGCCCCAGCAGTAGTTCCCAATACATTCTACTGTGCAACTGCTGCTGCTTTTCCTAGCATTACTCCCACTGTACACCAGGAGTCACAACATTCATAATGGAGATGCACTACTGCACAGTACTGCCATTTTACGTTTCTGGGTCATACAGCCATTTTAGGTTCCCTCATTTGCATGGAGCTCTTCATTTTCTTGGCATCATGCACTCATCATGCACTGGTACTGCATACCATGCTATTTTGGTGGCTGCCCAATCACACTTTGATTCTGAACTGCTCGTACCATGCATTGTGCTGTTATTCATGTTAATTTCTGCAGTAAAACGCACCGATCATCAATAATTCCCAACCAAAGTTTTAACCTATTACATATTATAATATTGTATACCATATATCCTGGACCACATTCAGACCTAAGAAATCTGTACAGGTGCAAACAGTGTGAGTTGTCTTTGGGGAGGATGTTGGTAATGTTACTGTTAAGATGCAACTTTCAAAACATGTAACTGTAACATTACCACCGCATGCTTCAGATTCATGCCCGAATTATAAAAAAAATGGGATTTACACACGTTTCTGAAATAACTACTGAAATAAAATGCTTTAATTTAGTATTTTCTATGCTTTAACTTCATACACTCTGGAAGTTATTTTAATATGGTTACATTTTCCTGCTCTATGTGCAGATAAACTTACCCCAAAATGAGATTTTCAGGTTCTAAAATGCTAAAATCTAATGTCAAGCTAAAAGTACTTTTTTTTTTAAATGTGCAGTCTTTTATCTCAATACTGTCAGCACTGTTTGACACATCTTTGTTATTTAGTTCATAAAATTAAATGTGAGCTTTGAAAGACAAAGGGAAAATAGCAGCTCCCTTCTATTTAGGGAACCATAAAATGTGAAATGCTAAGGTAATTTTGGTTGCTAAAATTAACTAACAAAGCACAGCTTCTGCTCTCTCTCTCTGAAGTACTGATAAAGAAGTAAATTCTCATTCAGTTCTGCTCATAGCTCATCAATGTACAATGATTGTCCATCTCAGACAAATGAAATATGTAGCCACATCTGAGTCCATTTTATAAAAAAGGCTGTCATAAGTCATGGCATCTGCTAAGAAATGAATGGGAAATTAACCTTACTGTACAATCAAGAAGTTAAACTGTATATATTGTTTATGTATTATCCAGACTACTTTCCTGTAATGGAGGTGGTATTGCATTTGTATGGTCTAACTTTGCATTTTTGTAAGCCTGAGGTTGTCAATGCCATAAAATGGTTTAGAAATGTAGCCAGGATTTTTGATTTTTGGAACTGTATAGTAAATTCCTGAATGCAGAGTCTCACTCCACCCCTCACCACCGGCAAAATAAAGAACTGTCCCATTTCTCTCAAGTCTAGTCTGTTATTTACTCAGAAAGAAACAGTACTCCAAATAGGCTTTAAAATAAATAGCTCAAGGAGTTGACTGTCAGCCAAGTATTCAAGACCAAGACTTTATCTCAAGATGAGATCTTATAGCTAAGCAGCCATTTATAGTCGCCAAACTGAGGAAGTCTGCTCTTCCCATAGAAAGGCATTGGTGATTCAGGACTCATCTAAACCACATGTTAAATGGGTACTGGACCAGGCCTAGACTACGAGAAAATCCAAGAAGCAAAGCTTCATGCATTATGTAACTACTCACAATTGGTCCTTCAGCAATTTTCTTCTCTATGAAAGCTCAAGTTCTGTTTGAAAGCAAATATTCTATAAAGTTCAGCAGGATGTATATTTCAGGATGACTTTGTAAAAGAACATGTTTTCAGTGTTGGAAAGGTATTCATACATTAATGTGGATTCTGCTGAATCTATATTGGTTAATCATTTTTATTCACACATTTGTGAAAATCTGCACCCATCTCTATAATAACTCTAGGGGTCTGCTAAGGATCTAGTCTGCTAAGCTGAATATAGGGAGTGCTGCGGGGATCTGTGTCACCTCCAGATCCAGACACATGACAATATAAAAAATGGAGAGCAGTTAAATTATTATACTCATTAGAAAGAAGTGTAATCTCTCTGGTAAGCTTTGTTTTAGTATTTTATATGGTCACAAGTTAATTTTTTTAAATACAAAAAAAGACTGTAGTCAAGAAAAAACTTCACAATGTTTTTTTACACATGCACACAAGGGGAGACATATTAAATAACACAAGAAAACATGAAAAGTTTAAAGTTTAAGCACAAAGCAAATAAGACATGTGTGGCATTGGAGACTTCTGGCCTGCTAGTATGTGAGACAGACGGACACAAAAAATACAAAATCATACTGTAAAGGCACTAAGCATAACAAAACAAGGTGCATTAACTATTTTATTATAATAAAGAGCAGAAGGACAGGTACGTGACAGGAATGCAGCTGTAGCAGGACTGCATGATAGATTCAGGAAGCATAAGATAAGCTTAACAAATACTCTGACATTGAAAAAATTACAGACTAAAAAGGTGCAGAAGTACAGGAAAAAGAAGTCCAAACAATTTTTATACTAAGCTAAGTATGCTAAGTTATAAATAGTGAATTCAAGGGCACTAAAAGAAAAGACATAGCTAATGCACACACCAGTGGTAAGGTTAGTAAGATAGCACAAACTGAGCCAATATGACTATATAAGCTGCAAGGTCAAGACAGATCCATTAACATTTCAGAAATATTGACAAAGTAGACAGTAATGTGCAAAGATACGCTTATTAATAAGAGAAACGCAAACAGAGAAAGAATGAGAATGAATATAAACAAAGAAAACTGAGAAAGGCAGACAAAATGTTTTTGCAAATGCTAAAGATGAGACAGAGTTACAAGAGAAAATACAAATACTGTGGAAAGTATCATCTGAGTCAATGCTCAGCCCTATGAAAAGTGTGTAGGAAATGTAAGAAAAATCATTTTGTTAAAGTATGCAAAAGTCAAGGTATTAGGGATGATTAACAAATACAGAGAAATTTTTCACAGACAGCAAGGCAGAGAAGCAGAATATTTATAAGATACATGACATAAAGTATTAACAGTAAATTACTGAATGGAAATGATAGTTGGAAAAAATAACAGATGTATAAAATATTATCTGTTCACCAAATCGGATCAACAGAATATACAATTATACTGTTCACAAAGAAATATCCAAAGTTTCAAGACAGCCAGTTGACTGATTTGTAAACTTATTCGTATAGCTGATGTACAAACTTATGACCTGTTGCTGAAACCTGCTCAATATTCCCAATGGCACAGCCTGTGTACATCCCATATCCTTAAATGTAGTAGTAGATTCAGTTCTTTATAAAATATTTAGCAAAATCAGGGTACCTGGAAGAATAAGGACTAGACAACGTCTACCTTTTAACAACCATCAGCTCAAAAGATTTTATGAAAGCCAATGAATTGTACACAGACATACAGAGCTAAACAGAGAGCAAATAGAATGATTCATGAAAACTGTGAGCAAATCTCGGAGAATGGCTAAATCCAGAAGAATTCATTGGAAGCAAGAATTACACAGCAGACTAACATCCTATGGGAAATACATTCATTTTAACTTAATGAATTCATAAGAATATACATACACTTCTGCATATATAAAATAATCACATACAACACTGGTAGTTATATTACTGACATTAATGTACAGCCTGGATATATTGCTACGAAAGGATACACCATAAGGATATCTACGGAGTACAATTTCATGCATTATGCAATAACCAAATTATGCAGCTACTCAGCAACGGTCCTTATGTGATGACATTCTTCACTATGAGAATTTGAGCTCTGGCTGAATATCAACATTCTATAAAGTCGATTTGGACAATCTATGAACATTGGCTCTAGCTGATTGTCACTGTTAAGCTGACACCCCAAACCCATGTACAAAAATTGGGAAAAGAGGTTCTGGATGGGTGGATCCTTGCCTGTTTAGTTCTATGAATAGACATTTATCTGCGCTCTGAAAAGTTGCTAAGGTATATTCTGGAAAACCAATCATACATTCAGTTTGTGAAAAACTATATCTGTATGTGGATTGCCTTAGTGTATGTACCATAGATTTTAATCAGATATTGCCTGTGTTAGAGTATGTGCTTTATTAAACCAAATATAGTGACTCCCAGGGACCTATGCTACCTCCAGATCCAAAAGATTCAACACCCTCATTGCCAGTCCTGAACAGAACATGTTTCTGCAGAGCATACCTTGTCAATACTAAATGAAATGACAGTTGTTGTGTCTTTCGGCTTTTCCCGGTTAGGGGTCGCCACAGCGGAACTCCGGTCCGCTAATGACTGGCAGTAGATTTTTACGTGCCGAGTTGTCGGCCCTGATGCACAACCTTCAACAAAGGTACACCCATTCACACATGTCTCCACCCAGAAGACGCTCTAGCTGAGAATCGAACAGGACAACGTCTTACTGTGAGGCGACAATGCTGAAATGACAGTCTTAAGCCAAATTTTTAAGAAGTGTATGTTGTGGAGTAAATGGCACAAGCCTGCTGACACCCTTGTGGTGGGGTGGCTTTTTTTCTTTGATCCCTTCACCGATTTTCTACCCAGAAAAGCATATATGCTGCGTGTCTTCTTTTTTAGTATTTTATAAAAATACATCAGAAATGTTATCAGCCCAGAAGAAACAAGAGCTCAACTATCTAAATTAGATGCAAACTGTAGAAACAGATTTACTGCTTTCTTTACATTTTTCTTTACATCCCACCTTTCTAAACGCATTGAATGAGCTCATCGCCAACCTCTGATACACATTTATAATCTTACACTGACAGCTTCAATACTCCCCACTCCTATAATTCTCAACTGTCCAGACTTTCGCAGAATGCCCAGATTTTTGTCTCATATTTTTGGTCTGTTCCTCATAAAATGTGTGGTTTTCTGGCAAATAACTAAGGATTAAAGTCACTAATGACATACATTTCACACTTCATATCCATTGAAAAATGCATGCTAACACAGATCCTGTTATTCTAGAAAACTAAGTTCATAAGAGCAGTATTTAATTTTTTGGGGGCCTTTGCCCCCCCCCCCCCATTTTAGGCTTTCTCCAGATTTCTTCTCCTAAGAGGTTGAGAGGTATGGTTCTCACACTCAAAAACTACAGGGATTATAAGCCCATTTTTAACATATGCCCCCTCCCCCAATTAAAAGTAAAAAAAAATGCTATAGAAGTAAATTTTCACACACATAAATCCTTATGGCCTTTTAATTATTATTTATTTTATATTTGTTTAGCAGGAGAGTCCGACAGGGCATAAAACCCTTTTTCAGTGGAGGCCCGGGGTGAAAAGCTCCATTGTTAGTAAACTAGTTTGTTAGCAGAAGGAAAATTGTATAATACAATAAAGAAAACAATAGTAACAGACATTCATAACGGTAAAAAGACTAGAACCGAATAAATTGGTCAAGTGGGAGACAAGACCAATAATCTTGTATAACAATGCTTCTAGAAGACAGTTCTTACAGTAGTAGCAGGTAGTGACACTGTATACAATAAGAGTGCAATTACAAGACTTAGTCTTATATACAGGTAGCATAGCAAACTGAAGACAAAAATCTGATAGATATTAACAGTGAGAAAGAAAAAATAAACAACATAAGGTAGTCATATGACAAATTCAATGCTCATTACATATGCAATTAAAATTTTAAAATCAGCTAGTTCCATGGTTTGGGCTAACCATGCCCAGTACATGTACAAGTCCAGGAATTGGTGAGGTGGGCTTTAATGTGATGCTTGAAGTTTTTTAAGCTAGTTATAGTTCTAATTAAAAGTGGTAAGGCATTGCACAGTTTAGCAATGTAGTAGGAGTACAGAGAGTCACCTGAGCTATTTTTAATCCTGGTTACTTCAATTAGAGCTTTATTAGTGGATCTTAGTGGATGGGTATGGGGATTGAGGAGGCCTTGTAGAGCTGGTGTTTTATTGGGTTTATAGTACATTTGGTGGGCGGTACAGAGTTGTGTGAGAATGAGTTGGTGGGGTAGTTCTAGCCAAGATAGTTGTGTTAGGGCCTTACAATGATGGGTTCTAGAAGGACAGCTAGTGGCAGATTTAGCTATATTATTATAGCAGGCATCTAGCTTGCTTTGGTCTGACTTGGAGAGGTTGGTAAGGATGGGTGAGGCATATAGTAAAGTTGACAGAAGATGAGATCTGGCTGTGGTTATTCTGGAGTTTGTGGTTAGGTAGTTTTTGCATCTGTATAAGGTACCTATTTTCTTGTGTACTTTTTTACAGTCTGGGCAATGTGTTAAGTCTTAAGCAACATGGTTTCCCCAACATATTCAGTGCCTTTACTATACTATATACAGTTGGTAATACAATCTACTACAAAATGATTGATAGTTCTCTCACAGGAGGATTGTTCATAGACATAACTACAGCCTTTGGAACCATTAACCATACACTCTTACTCAATAAACTTAGTTAACTCATTTTTGGGATAAATCGACACAGGAACAGAATACTGAAATCAAAGAACATATAACGGGGTACACAGCATATCACATATTAAGCACTTTCATCTTGATAAAGACTTCATCAGAATCAGTTTTAAGACAAACATTGTACAATGATTTAAAAACTCGCTTGAAAACAGAACCTTTCAGATTTACAGTACTAACACTTTCTCTCACCTAGGAATATAAAAGCCCAGACTTCTCCAAGGATTAGCCCTAGAATCATTGCTATAGTGACTTAACCTATGACCTTTCACAGCTCAACTTAGTCATGTACACAGATTACTTCCTATTCTTAGAATCCAACAGAATACTTTCCCAGTTGCTGCAGACAATACAAGAACATTTTTCTTCCCTCTATAATTGGACTAACAGGAATAAGCAAATAACCCTAATATATCTAGAGGAACTCTGTTTGGTACCTCCCAAAAGACTGCAAATTATCCACCATTATCAGTGAGAAGTAACATCAATAGTCCCATACCAAATCTGACTCATCATAAATATCTTAACATTCCATTTGACCCATCCTTATCATTTTTACTGTGCACACTAATTCAGTACTAAGGAAAGTGTCTACAAACTAAAACACTGCAACAGAATGTCCCATTTCCTATAAGCAAAAGCATTTCAGTCCTTTGCCAGATGCATGTTCATGCCCAGACTGGAATGCGCACTACCGCTGCTATCCATCCACTCTAGTGCAAATACCTAAAAACTCAAACTAGTAGAACACAAAATATATTGTTTCATAGTCCCACATAATTACACACATCACTGTGACCTTTTTAAAGGATTCCACTGGCTACCAATACACAGCAGAGCATTAATAATAAAAGTGTCATTTAACCAGCCCATCTATCTGGCACAAGGCTACTAACCTATAAAGTCAAACAGTATTTGATTTGAATTAGAGGCAAGCACTGTACACATGTGCAGACACACACACACACACACACACACGCACACACACACACACACACACACACACACACACACACACACACACACACACACACACACACACACACACACTCTCTCTCTCTGTCTCTATCTCATCCACACATACATACAGAGTTTAATCTGTTTTTTGAACAAAACATAAAGAAAAAAATATATAATAACCTACTTTATTTCATCTAGAAATAACAAGGAAGCATTCTGTAATAAAAATCGACAACTGAGGACAAGCTTGGCTATTTTTGGCTTCCATACAGTGTGGAGTGCCACCACTGCCAGCAGGTGGCAGCAACATCAGGGTCAAGCACAGATGCTCTGTCCCACTTGATAGCTTAACCAAATGCTAGCAGAGGCTTGAGCAGACAAGTTTCCCATTTAAAGTGCAACAGCTGATGTTTACAGCTGTAAGCAACTGAGGTATTACAGATGTCATGAAGCCCAAAGACAAAATGCAAGCAACTGCAAAATTTGGCATGTAAGACTGATCCAATATTATGCAAACAGGAAAGAAGTGGCATACACATTATGAATTATAAATATCAGTTTATTGTGCACAGTAAACAATGTCAGTAATCTAACTGCATTCATTTAGCCATCTGTTTCTACTGAAAGTGCTGTTGTGCTTAAGCCTTGTTTCACTTGAACAGATGATATGCTTTACTTCTGAGATCAGCCCCCTTAACAGGTGAAGTAACTAGTAAGCCTACTAGCCACAAGTGCCTCATTAAGGGAGAGTGTGAAGCTCTCTTTGAATACATGATTTGCTCTGAGGCATGCAGTTTTCATGTGGAGAGTAACAGAATCAAACCCAGGAATACAAGGATGAAGTTGATTAGCAGCTTGTACTCAAAGTTTTGTGATATAGAGGTGACCTTCATTTATGATTACCATAGCCATAATAGTCCAGATATGCTTTTAACCCTTTATAAAGAAGAACAAGATATTTTTACTTTGTCGTACAATGTTATTTAATAAACGTCTTATACAAGAGAGGTGGCAAGGCTGACCTTAGGTGAGAAAGAGCCCTAAGCAAAGGAATGCATGCCCCCCCCCCTTGCTACTTGTTGTTCTTCCCAGCATCAGCTCCAGGTCCCCCTTCGGTTCCTCCTATCCACATATCCTTGCATCATCATGCCATCCATGCACGTTCACTTTCTGCCCTATTATTATTATTATTATTATTATTATTATTATTATTATTATTAATATGATTATTATTATTATTATTATTATTATTATTATTATTATTCTTTGTCTCACTCTTCATCTTTTTCCTCCTTTCTTGCAACCCACCTGTTGCTTGTCTCATGCATTCAAAAGAGACGATGAAGCGGTGCATGGGTTCAAGATATTTATTATATATAAACATTGTCAGGAACTGTAATTAGAACTTGCATTTAAGCTAACAGATTCACACATTACTTCAAATACACTCGCATGTGCATCTCCATTCCTGACTGCACTCACCCTGGCTGACTGTACAAAAATGACACTGTTCCCGCACATGCTCAGTACTTATATGCACGTGCTATCTATCTAGACTGGCTGAATAGGAACAATATACTGAATAAGATGCACCACCTTAACCATCTAAGACTGCACTGTAATAACTGAAGAAAAATAACTGAATTAAGCCATGGTTCTCAGGGCCATTAGCTTACAGAAGCCATAGTGTTCTAAATGCTCTGAGGTGCATTTTTCAGCTTTTTTCTATCATTCTGATCCAATAATGGCTTGAACAAAACTCACAAATAGGGAAATAAATTCATTAACATTATTGTTATTATTATTAATAATAATAATAATAATAATAATAATAATAATAATAATAATATTCTATTTCTAGAAAGAAATAAGTTGTGCCCAAAGGCTTAATGTTCAAAACTGTCAAAAATAGTAGTTCCCAATAAATTGAGAAGACAGTGCTTGCCAGCATATAAAAATAATTTCTGAAAATAGTGTCTGCCACCCATCTCCCACAAAAGAAGATACAGTTACCTTCTGTGTACCCCTCTGGTGTTAGATCATGAAGAAACTGAAAGAACAATAACAGCCACAGTCACAGATATCAAGTATTGCAGTCAGAAACATGCCTCCTCATCTCTACCCTCCTGACTGCCACATCCTGCTTACCCCTAACATGTTACCTGGGATGAAAGTGAAGGAATAAGAAGTTATGTACTTACCATAATGTTCCATGTAAGTTGCTCCATCTCGCCTTCATTCTTCACTGATGGGTTCGGAGCCGATCCATCGGCTCTGACATGGCTGTTAGCAAAGCTCAAGGTTTAGCAGTAGCTCGAGACAAAGTCCCTTATCCCACGATGCACTGCCGGAATTACCTCAGATCTAGTTTGCCGTGGCACGGATCTCAGTGATTCCAGTTCGCTCGAGCCTTTTTTGACATAAAATCACTCTTAGCAAGTCTTTTTTCAAAAACTTCTTTATCTTTTATAGATAGTTATATATTAAGGTCCTGTAGTTGTCTCTTTAGACCTATTCCCTTGGTGCTTCATAGTTTATCATATTTGTAGCGGCCTCATGTTAGGCCTAGTTATTCAGTGTGTGTTTCCTTATATTACTATAGTGTGCGTTATACCTTCATAGTGTAGTTAGTGTGCTGTTACACTTTTAGTAGAGTTAGCCTTCCTTTCACAGGCCATTGTTAGAGTGTGTTCTGTATTAAAGTTGAGCCTAAGGATATCTTTAACTTTTAGGCTGTATACTGTTGGCCCTGTTTTTCTCCGGCCATTTGTTAAACGGTGTTGGTTAATTAGAAGTGTTATCTTGAGCCTAGGATAGATTTTTCTTCTAGGTTGTTTTAGACTGTTTAGTCTGTATTTTGCTTAATATGTCTGAGGGAAAAGACAAGCACCCAAAGTCTGGATTCAAAAAATGTCCAGACTGTGGGCAAAAGATGTCTCTCACTGATGGGCATGTTCAGTGCGTGTATTGTGCAGGGCATACGATTCTGAATGAAGACAACAGGTTTAAAGATATGGCAAGCTTAAGATAACGGTGGCATTTATGCTGGACATATGCAAAAGCAGATCCATTGATTTGACAAGTGAAGTTTTACGTGTGTGTTAAATGAGCTGGCATTCAGAATGGATTTCAGTGGTAGCAGGAGGTGGTTCCATAGTTTAGCTACACCATTTCAATATAGATTGTCACCTGCAGTATTACATGGTTTGGTTATATTGATTAGTGATTCTAGAGTGCAAGATTGTATTGGGAGAGTAGTTATATTAAGTTGTTAGGTCCTGGGCAATTTTCTGGCTTATAGTGAAGAGAGAGAAAGCTAAGTGATGTGATAGTTCTAACAAGTTTAATTCTCTAAGGGCTAGTCAGTGGTAAGCTCTATGGTTAAAGATTACTGCAAATGTGGCTATTTTATTATAATATCACTCAAGTTTGGACAGTTTTAAGGCTTGAATGTTAGTTAACATTAGGGTGGCATAGAGGAGAGATGGCAGTAAGAATCTTCTTCTTTTGGCTGCTCCAGTTAGGGGTCGCCACAGCAGATCATGTGTTTCCATTTCTTCCTGTCCTCTGCATCTTGCTCTGTCACACCAACCACCTGCATCATGTCCTCTCTCACCACATCCCATAAACCTTATCTTAGGCCTTTCTCTTTTCCTGTTACCTGGCAGCTTCATCCTTAGCATCTTTTTCCCAATATACTCTGCATCCCTCTCAGCACATGTCCAAGCCAACGTAATCTTGCCTCTCTGGCTTTGTCTCCAAACCTTCCAACCTGGGCTGACCCTCTAATATACTTATTCCTAATCCTGTTAACCCTCGTCACACCCAGTACAAATCTTAAAATCTTTAACTCTGCCACTTCCAGCTCTGACTCCTGCCTTTTTGTCAGTGCCACTGTCTCCAACCCATATAACATAGCTGGTCTCACTACCCTCTTGTAGACCTTCTCTTTCACTCTTACTGGTACTCGTCTGTCACAAATCACTCCTGACACTCTTCTCTACCCACTCCATCCTGCCTGTACCCTCTTCTTCACCTCTCTTCCACACTCACCATTACTCTGAACTGTTGATCCCAAGTATTTAAAGTCATCCACCTTCACCACCTCTACTCCCTGCATCCTCACCATTCCTCTATCCTCCCTCTCATTCACACACATATATTCTGTCTTAGTCCTGCTGACCTTCATTCCTCTTCTCTCTAGAGCATGTCTCCACCTCTCCAGGGTCTCCTCCACCTGTTCCCTACTCTCACTACAGATCACAATGTCATCTGCAAACATCATATTCCACAGGGACTCCTGTCTGATCTTGTCTGTCAACCTGTCCATCACCATTGCAAATAAGAAAGGGCTCAGAGCTGATCCCTGATGTAATCCCACCTCCATCTTAAATGCATCCATCACTCCCACTGCAGACCTCACCGCTGTCACACTGCCCTCGTACATATCCTGTACCACTCTTACATACTTCTCTGACACTCCCGACTTCCTCATACAGTACCACAACTCCTCTCTAGGCACCCTGTCATATGCTTTCTATCTAAATCCACAACGACACAATGCAACTCCTTCTGACCTTCTCTGTACTTCTCCATCAACACTCTCAGAGCAAACATCGTATCTGTAGTGCTCTTTCCTGGCATGAAACCATACTGCTGATCACTAATCATCACTTCCCTTCTTAACCTAGCTTCCACTACTCTTTCCCATAACTTCATGCTGTGACTGATCAGTTTAATCCCTCTGTAGTTACTACAGCTCTGCACATCACCCTTATTCTTAAAAATCGGTACCAAAACACTTTTTCTCCATTCCTCAGGCATCCTCTCACTTTCCAAGATTTTATTAAACAATCTAGTTAAAAACTCCACTGCCATTTCACCTAAACACCTCCATGCTTCCACAGGTATGTCAACTGGACCAACAGCCTTTCCATTCTTCATCCTCTTCATAGCTATCCTTACTTCCTACTTGCTAATCCACTGCACTTCATGATTCACTATCCGCACATCATCCAACCTTCTCTCTCTATCATTCTTTTCATTCATCAGCCCCTCAAAGTACTCTTTCCATCTGCTCAACACACTCTCCTCTCTTGTGAGTACCTTTCCCTCATTTCCTTTATCACCCTTACTTGCTGCACATCTTTCGTAGCTCGGTACCTCTGTCTAGCCAATCGGTACAGGTCCTTTTCTCCCTCCTTAGTGTCCAACCTTTCATACAACTCTTCATACTCCTTATCCTTAGCCTTCGCCACCTCTCTTTGCCATGCACCTCCTCTCCTTATACTCTTGTCTACTTTCTTCATCTCTCTGAAAATCCCACTTCTTCTTCTTCGCCAGCCTCTTTCTCTGTATACTCTCCTACTATACTTCTTCATTCCACCACCAGGTCTCCTTGTCCTCCTTCCACTTTCCAGATGTCATACCAAGCACCTTTCTAGCCATCTCCCTTACTAGCTCTGCTGTAGTTACCCAGCTATTCGGTAACTCTTCACTGCCACCCAGTGCCTGTCTTAACTCTTCCCTGAACTCCACCTCACAATTACCCGTTTTTAATTTCCACCATTTGATCCTTGGTGCTGCCCTCACACTCCTCCTCCTCTTCTTGATCACCAATGTCATCCTACAAACCACCATCCTATGCTGCCTAACTACACTTTCCTCTGCCACCACTTTACAGTCTCCAATCTCCTTTAGACTGGCCCTTCTACATAAGATATAATCCACCTGTCTGCATCCTCCTCCACTATTGTATGTCACCCTATGCTCCTCCCTCTTGTTAAAATACATATTCAACACAGCCATGTCCATCCTTTTCACAAAATCCACTACCATCTGACCTTCTGCATTCCTTTGCTTAACACCATACCTACCCATCACTTCCTCATCCCCGCTGTTCCCTTCACCAACATGCCCATTGAAATCTGCTCCAATCACCTGTCTCTCACCTTTAGGTACAGTCATCACCACTTCATCCAACTCACTCCAAAATTTCTCTTTCTCATCCATCGCACACCCAACTTGTGGAGCATATGCACTAACAACATTCATCATTACACCAATCAATTTCCAGCTTCATAAACATCACTGTATCTGACACTCTTTTCACCTCCAAAACACTCTTAGCATAGTGTTCCTTCAG
Source organism: Protopterus annectens (assembly GCF_019279795.1). Lineage (NCBI taxonomy): Eukaryota > Metazoa > Chordata > Ceratodontiformes > Protopteridae > Protopterus > Protopterus annectens. Next base: position 1,152,722,155 of record NC_056747.1, on the reverse strand, counting down.
GATAACCCCTACGCCATTTCTCCTCCCATCCACACCATGATAAAACAATTTGAACCCACCTCCGATACACCTAGCCTTGCTCCCCTTCCATCTGGTCTCTTGCACACACAATATACCAACCTTCCTTCTGTCCATCATATCAGCTAGCTCTCTCCCTATACCAGTCATACTGCCAACATTCAAAGTTTTGACCCTCACTATCACAGTCCTAGCCTTTACCTGCCTTCGGGCATGCCTTCCCCAGCAGTAAGAATGCAGAAGCTATATGTCTTCTGGCTATGTCAGTGAGGTAGGTTTTTGCTCTGTGTAATGTACTTAGTTTTTGATGATTTTTTTAACTACGTGTGATGAATGTTGGTTTAGGTTCATCTAGTCATCTGTGATTACACCCAGTAATTTTGAATTGTTTACTTGTGTATTATTGGCACAAACAATAGTAAATAGTGTTGCTTTTGTAGAGATGTGTTTTGAGATAAAGTAATTAATTTATTTATTTTACTTGGGGAACTTTGTAGTAGTTGTGCGTTATTTAGCCATGTTTGAATTGATAAGAATTGTTGTACAAGGTCTTGAAGTTCAGACAGATTTTGCAGGACTGATTAGGGTCAAGTTACCAGCATACTGAATAAGGGTAGCATTTTTTTTGTAGCAGTGCAAAAGTCCTTGATGAATATGTTGAAAAGTATGGGGCCTAATAAATATATATATATATATATATATATATATATATATATATATGTATGTGTGTATATATATATATATATATATATATATATATATATATATATATATATATATATGTATATATATATATATATATATATATATATATATATATATATATGTATATATATATATATATATAGGTTCATAGGTTGATACTAGGCTATCTGCCCTAGGGCATTTATAAGCCTAGCCAGAGTGTGTTTGGCTTTCGCCACCTTTTTAGATTGGTTGACTGTGCCCCTTGTTTGTAGGTCACAGAAGATAGCCCTTTTAAGGTTATCTTCCTGTGCCTCTGTCTAGCAGGGACACAGAAGAGATCCTGGGGGTAAACTTACGATCTCCCATCCACTCGTCAAGATTTCTCTTGAAGAGGGTCAGTGAGAGGCTCTGCCTAACATGGATTGGGATTTTGTTCCAGAGTGAGGGGAGCCTCTGGGATATGAATCTGTCCCTCCAGCATGTCCTATTTATTTCTGTGCTAAGGTTTAAGTCCCTGGAGCGTGTAGCTCTAAGGGATTTGGATTTCTTGAAGTGCAGCATGTCCATTAGTTCTGGGTTGGACATGGCTTTATACGTCAGGCACAGATCGCCTCTGAGTAGGCGGTAAGCAACTGAGTAGAGCTGGAGTTTATTTAGCCGAACTGCATAGGGCATCTGTTTGAGACCCTTGATCCTCTTGGTGAGGTACTTTTGGGGTCTTTCCAGTTGCTGCAGGTGTCTGGTAAGGTACATCCCAAATGGGGCATTGTATTCAATTATGGGCGTGATGAGTAGAGAGGCACAATGACCTCTCTTGATCTAGATGTGAAACCCTTCATGATAAGGTGGGCTATATAGAAGGTCTAACCACTTTGGCAACGTAATTGTCAAAGGAGAGGTTACTAACTACTTATATATATATATATATCCTTGGGGGATACCAATCATTACAGGCAAGAAAGTGGAGAAATCATTTTTCCATTTCAGTACTAGTGCTGGAACCATAGCAGTGAAGGGGTTTTGAGCCCTAAGGTTGAGAGTTTATGTAAGAGACAGTTTCAAAAGCTTTTGATAAGTCTAGGAAAATGGTGGAGACTAGGCATTCAGCATTTCTAGAGTTGTTGAGAGGAGTAACAAAATTCAGCAAAGCAGTTGTTGTGCCGTTATAAGGATGGAAGACAGAAGCTTGTTGTTTATTAGATTGAAGTTGCACATGGATATGTTTCTAATATTTTTGGATGGGGCAATGAAATAGCAATTGGCCTATAGTTTGAAAGACCTATACTGATTCCACCCTTGTGCAGTGGAATAAATGATTTTTTCCATTGTGAGGGGTCTTTATTTTCAGATATACCTTGATTTATCAGAACTGAAACATGGATATGCAATAGTCCCTGCTGCTATTTTAAAGTATTTGCCAGGTGAATTTCTGGGGCAGTTGTAGTAGTCTTCAATTTTTTTTTATTTATTTTTTGATAGTATCTGTGGGAGCTGGTTGGAAGGAGAAGCGCTGAAGGAGGTTATTTGACTGAGTAGTTGGTTAATGACTATACTGTCTGTATAAAGTGGTTATTGACTTGGTTATATAATTTTGTTTCTGTGTATTTGGTGTTGGCTGTGAAGCTTGTCCTGGGTTTAACAGTTTAATGATTGATGCCCAAAGCAGTTTTGGATTACTAGTGTGTATATTTTGACTGAATGAGGAACAGGCTTTCTTATCATTAATGATAATAAGCTGTTTTGTTAGGTTTCTTAGTTGTTTATATGCTAGTAAAGTGGGAGCTGTTTTATTTTTTGTCCAAACCTTCCATGCTTTGTCTCTGTTTCTTGACTTGTTCAGTTACTAAGGATAGCCATGGGGAAGGGTTGCTTTGACTCTTTGTATTCTGGGGGGGGGGGGGGGGGTTAGAGTGTTTAGAATACCTAGACCAGTTTTACTGAACTCAAAGACACTCCAGAATCATCCATGGGGAGAGTCTTTAAGAGACTCCCAATTAAGGAGATGTATGTATGTATGAATGTTTGCATGTGTTTATTATAGCAATAACCCACGCCTGGGTGTGGGTAATGCGGGATTTAACCACGGTTGGCGTGGTTTGGTCCCTAGGGCGAAGCCCGAGGGACCAAACAAAGACAACCGTGGTTAAATCCCGCATTACCACCAGAAGTGTTATTGCTATTATAATGACATTATTTAAGAAAAGAAATAATTACTTTTCTTAAATAATGGCATTGTATAATACCTCTTTGCTGCCCTTCGCGGCTGTCTGGTATTCAGCGGCAGTTCTGATGTACTGCATGCCTACACAGTACATCAGAGCTGTGGGCAAAAGCAACAGAGAACGCAAGATCTCCGTTGCTTTTTACTGTTTCGCTATGTTAAATGGGTTTAACACAGCGAGACAGCTTTAGAATAAGCAACGGAGATCTCCGTTACTTATTTTAAAGCTGTCTCGCTATGTTAAACCCATTTAATATAGCGAGACAGGTTTAAAAAAAAAAGCAATGGAGATCACAAGATCTCCGTTGCTTTTTACACACTGTGTCGCTATGTTAAAGGAGTTTAACATAGCGAGACAGCTTTAAAAAAAGCAACGGAGATCTCCGTTGCTTTTTTTAAACCTGTGTCGCTATGTTAAACTCTTTTAACATAGCGAGACAGTGTTTTATACTAACGGAAAAAGTCCGGGCAACCGGACCTTTTTCCATTAGTATATTGAGGGATTTACAACGGGCACGCTGGTTGGGCTGGCCAATCAGCGTGCACGTTTTAGAGGAAGAATTGTATAATTGCTTTTGTTTACTGGGAAAGTGCATCTGGAAACTGAAATACACATTTTCAAAGGAGGACCAAGGAGAAAAGCTCCAGAACATTATTCCTATGATATTTGGAAAGAACTCACTAGGCCACACCTCCTAAGTGTTTGCTTCCTAATATGTTATTATTTCTCAGCATTTTTGTGCAATACTTCCTAATATCTTATTATTTTTCAGTACTTTCATGCAATATTCCTTTTAGTCTGTATTATCTATTAATTTCATCACTAGTCTGTATTAATTCTAGTTTTGCTGTATTATTTGAAATTGTTTTTCTTGTATCTTTAACTTTTGTATAATTGTATAATTTGTATAACTACTATGAATAACCTACTGTAAACTGTTTTAGTTTTGGAGCTTTTCTCCCCAGGACTCCATTGAAAACGGGTTCATTTTGGCCCAATGGACTATCCTGGTAAACCAACTGCAAATAAATAAATAAATAGAAATACATTTTTTGACAATTTAAAAGAAAAACAGTCAATAAACATTATTTATAAAGTATTTTGACTCAAACAGTCAGCAAACATTATTTACAAAGCATATCAGATTAAGGAAATACATGTTTTCAAGATACTGTGAGTAAAATCAAAAATACTATATTAACACACTTGTATATTATCCACAGTGGACAGAGTTAGGACTGCATAGTTCAAACTGTAGGTGTGGTACAGTTCCAAAGTTTATTAGTTGTCAGGTGATATTTTAGGGTAGATTTGAATTGTTGCATGCTATTTAAAAGCCTGATGTAGTTTGGAAGTTTGTTCCATGCCTTGGAGATGGTGAGAGAATAACAAATCACCCTAATGACTATCTGATTTATTAGTAATAGTTTAAGTTTGGAGGATCTTAGGGATCTATTTTGCACATGCCATTGGTTGAGATTTGATGACGAGTGTATTTTAAGTGGATGGTAAATTGTTTTGTGTGCTGTAAGTAGGTGGGAGAGGGTAATGTACTGAGGAAGCTCTAGCCATTTGAGGGTATTGAGAGCCGTGCAGTGATGGAAGTGTTTTGGGAGGCTGCGGGCAACTTTGCTAATTTTGCTGCAGGTGTTTTCTAGTTTGTGTTTGGTGGAAGAGTTGAGATTTGTGAATATTGTTGAGGCATATAGGAGGGTAAGAAGGAGAAGGAAGGTGGTAGCTATTTTTTACTATGATCACTGAGCAGGTTATTTGCTTTGTAAAAAGAGTCTTGTTTGCACTGTCTTTTTGACTGCAGTGTCAATGTGCAGATCAAATTTTAAATTTTTATCAATGATGACTCCTAGTAACTTTGTGATGGTGAAGCTTTCAATATTTGTGTTGTCTGAGGAGAAAACATTAAGGTTAGTGTTGTTTTGATTTTATGTTTTTGGGAAGGAATAGGATTAGTTTAAAAGCAACCGAGATTTATTTAGCCAGTTTTCTACAGAGGTGAAAGCTTTCTGTGTGATAGTTTTTAAGGTGAGAAGATTTTGGGACTGAGCAAACTAAAGCTGTTATCAGCATATTGTGTTCTGGTGATGAGTTTTGATTCCTTGCGCATGTCATTAATGAAGATATTGAAACATGTTGGCTAAGCTAGGGAGCTTTAAGGGACTCCTGTAGTGATTGGAAGGAATGTGGAGTGGAGGTCATTCCATTTCACAGACTGGGTGTGAATGTTTAGGTAGCTAGTAAACCAGATAGCTGAGGGGAGTTGTGAGGCCTATAAGATTTAGTCTTTGGAAGAGTAGTTGTGCAAATAAAACCAACATTTTGGCTGACACATTCAGACACCCAGTTGCTATACCATTTGGTTAATACCCTGCTATTGGTTCCCACAAAGACAATGCCCTGTGCCTCATCCCATACGATTTACTGACATGGCAATAACAAATACTTGCCTTATAAGCTGATTTGTAAGAGGTCTTCTGCAGTGTGTTACTGTTGATGTTTCTTCTTCTATTATCCACATTGCCAGCACAACACTAAATTTTTTTCTCATTACTTCCTTAGGAACATGCCCAGCCATGCCCCTCAACTTCTTAAAACAAGAAATCTTGACAAAGCCAAAACTAATGGAAGGACAAAGGCCTAAATCAGGAACAGATTTTAAAATTTTAATTATTGTTCTTATAGGATCATAGGAGGTTACTAGGCTAATGGTCCCAAAGCCCTTACAAGCCTAGCCAAGTTTAACCCATGTTCCCAAGGGTGTCATTTCAAGCAGGCACTAAAATCATCACCTATTGCCCCTGTCCAAGAGGGCCACAGGTAGAACCCTTGGGATGAATTTCTGGTTACCCATCTAATAGTCCAAATTATGCTTACATAGGGCCAATGAGGGGCTTTGTTTAACATGAATATGAAGCTTGTTCCAAAGGTGGGGCAACATTTGTATAAAAAATCTGTCTCTCCAGCAAGTTCTGTTGATGTCACATATCAGGTTAAAGTCCTTTGAGCAAGTGACCTGTGTGCCATTTGACTATATGCAAGGTGCAGGTCACCTCTTAGCAGTCTGCATGACACAGAGTAAAGTGACAATGATTTCAGTCTGTCCGAACAAGACATATTTTGAAGACCCTGATATTTCTTTGTAAGGATCCCTTGTGGTCTCTCCAAGGAGGATTAGACTCATTTTCCAGTCAGTGAGTGGAGTACTGTCTTGTCCAAGTTAAAATGCTGGTGATGGGCTAATTCTAAGAACAAGTCCCTTATTTAAACTGCTTCAGAAGTTGCTCAGCTTATGTTTGGAGGGAACAGAGAACAGCATGGTATGTTTCTGGATAACTGCACATTCAAGCAAAAGAAAAATCTGTGATATCTAGGTGGCCAGACTTACAACTAAAGGATTTTGTTTCTATACGTTATTATATTCCTACAATTCTAGAATTGTTCTTGACTGTAGTTCCAGGGAATACAGTAGTTTTTTTTTTTTGTTTGTTTGTTTTTTAAACAACAATTACTGAAACTCATAACTCATTTCTTTTGCTATTCACCCTACTGCATGACAGGATTGGGAGGGTGGCCTAATGGTTAAGGTGTTTGCCTAACAAACACAAGGTGCAGGGTTTGAGTCTCATAAGGGATAACTGGCTAGGGTTAAAATGGCTCGCTAGGGCAGTTAGCTTAGTACTAATCTATGAACCTATGAACAGGTATCAGCCCTCCTTCATTACTACATGGGTTAGGGGAAGGTGGTATTTTCCTCTTCCATTTTTTTTTCTTTTGAACCTTCTCAGACATCTGTCTCTTCTTACGTCCCTGCTGTTTAAAAGCAGCTTAATATACAAAATTGAAGTATTTCCATTCAAAACTTTCACAGTCAAAGGAACATTAAATCAATTCAGATACCAGATTAAATGAAGTAAAGCAAGACCTAGGGAGGCAGATAAAAAAAAGTAATTGAAGCAGTAGGTTCAGCCAGTGCTGAAACACCTAGATCTAGTGTGGTTTCAAAGTAGGCCAGCTTAGGTACCAGTGAGTCTGCTGCCAAGATATTAAATATTGGTATTGCCAAAGTCAGTAAGATGAAATTTGGTATTTTAGAAAATGACTGTGTTTCCCTTTCTGGGAGTTATCATAAAAATAATACTTTCATCAGAAACAATGGAAAAGTACAGCTGTGTAAGTAAACTTTCAAACCTTCAGGATACCTTCCACACGCCCAAAACAGGTTTCGGTGCCAAGTCCTTCAGAGCTTTCTTGCCAATAGAAAGAGGGAGTCTGAGCAATGAAAGACAAAGCTAGGAACAACAAAAGGTAAACGTCCACATCCTGGCACAACAACATATCAGAAAACAGGGGGGGGGGGTGTGGAGGGAGCATCTTCTGCAGCAGTGATCATTCAAACATCTACTGTTACGTTAAATTTACTTAGACAGCAGTAGTTTGTTCATCATACTGATCTCTGCTGCAGTAGCATTAGCTAGATGGGTAGATTGCTCTAACTTAGTACATTTCAGAGGTGGAAGGAGAAGGGTCCAGGATCCCCTAGAGAATGGTCTCCAACAAAGCCTGATCTAGACCTAAAGAAAGAGTCAAGCTTGCCGTGCTCTGTAAAAGTCTGTACAGAGGACCAAGTTTCTACTTCTAGAATATTTATAGAATCCAACACTTTCTAAAAAGCCACAGATGAAGCCAAGGCCATGGTACAGTGGCCTTAATCCTGTCTGGAACAGTTTTGTTACGGTGAGTATAACAAAAGGTAATAGCCTTACACAACCAATTGGAAATAGTCTCCTTTCACACAGGATGTCCCTTCCTTTTATCTTCACAAGAAATGAACAACTACTTACTACCAGTATGGCGGCATTCCAGTAAGACAAAAGTTCAAGTATCTCTCTGCTGAGGAAGAATTAATGTTGAACCAAGTCAAACTATCCATTATTTTGCAATCTATGTGCGGCTAAGTAAGTAGATTACATGCTGAAAAAGAGAAGAAGAGAGAAGAGAAGCATTACTAGAAAGAAATAAGGAACTGGAAATGGAGAAGTAAGATGGAGATGGTTTGAGAGCAAGTGACACTAGCCACAATATGGGCCAAGATAAAGGATCTAAAACAGGCTACTACGGAGAATTTACTAAGTCAAGAAAATAAATTGGAGGATATTCAAATGGATTAAATGAACATATGTCCATCATTCAGTGACTGATACATGAGAATGTGGAGCTGCAGGCATGGATGGATGCCGTGGAGGCAACAGAAGACTGTATGCAGGTGAAGCCCATCAATCTTGAGGACCAAGCCAGGAGCAAAAATCTAAAAATAAGTGGCATACCACAGAAATGGGAAGGTTTGGACTGTAAGCTAAAGGTGAGAGAATGACTGGCAGGGTGGACTGGTCTTGAGATGCAAGAGCTCCATACTGAACCACATGAAGCCCTACTGTGGATGGGAACAGATTACTCCATCTGATCATCGTGAGGTTTTTGTCATATGAAGTAAAGGACAAATTCTTAATGGAAGTGTGAGAACCAGGTCCAAAGCTGACAGCTGAAGGAAGAAGAGTATTGATATATGGGGGCGGAGCCTGAATGGCCAACTGTTAGCAGCATTATTTTGAGCTGCTTAAACTACACCAAATTACAGGAAATCAAATTATCTAATTCTTCTGGAAACAAGACAAAACTGTTTCTAAACTACTAATCTAAAGATATACCAGCTTTGAGGATTTTACCAAAAAATTTCCTGTCAAAATATTTTGGAGAAAAAAACATCATTGTGGAAATGATCAACATAAAGAAATCTGAATCTCTACTGAAGAAAGATATACAACAGATGTCTTCGACTCTTCAGGATCTCTCATTAAAAATGGACAAATTTACAGATAAACTTGAAAGTCTTAGAGAGAACTGTCAAAATCAAACTGACATCTTAAAAGAGATTCTTCAACAACAACAATCCAAATTAACAGACATTGAAACATCACTTACTGATATTGATGGAAGGCTCAAGGAACAGGAGAATTAAGTTGAATTTCTTACCCAACAAAATAGTTGGTTAACCAACAAGCTTGATGACCTAGAAAACAGAGAAAGAAGAACTAATATAAGGATTTTTGGTCTTCCTGAAAAGGCTGAGGGTGACAACATTATTTTATTCTTAAATACGTGGCTTCCAGAATTACTTGATTTAAAGAAAGGCTTAACTAATGGTATTGAGAGAGCCCACAGAGCAATAGGGAAACCTATACCATCATCAGCTTCTGCTTCTCCCAGGTCCAAAATTGTCAAAGTTCTTTCATATCTGGACAAAGATCTTATTCTCAAGTCAGCTTGGAGGAAAAGTCCACTAACTTATAAGCAGAACCAGATAAGATTTGACAATGGCTATTCATCAAGAGTCCTAGAGCAAAGGAGGAAAGCCTGGCCATTAGTAAGATTGTTAAAGCAAAATAAAATAAATACCCAGCTCATATATCCAGCAAAAATCTGAATTTTTTTTTTTTCTCAAATGACTTAAAAACTTTCAACACTATAGAAGAAACCATCTCATTCATCAAAAACAACAATATAATCACCATTCCTGAAGATATGGACTGGTCAAGTTCTTCCACATTAAAAAGATCTCCTGAGAAAAATAACTGGTCGGAAGTTGGGAAAAAGAAACAGAAAACTGATCTTAAAAGCTATACTACTTATAAAGCTCTCAAAGTATCTACTAAATCTTGAGTTTTAAACTTCTGAACAAAGAGAAAAAAGTATGCATTCTTATATGTCTTTTTTACCTTTTAATATACTACATGTCTTTAAACACAACCTGCTTTATACATAACATATTTCATAACTTCTAGGTATTTAAATCTCTAAGTATACATAATTGGAGGGCTATGTCTGTTAGGGTTGGACTTTGATCCACACTCAAGAGTTTATTCACTTCATTAATTAATAGCCTTTTAAGCTAATTACTTTAATCTAGTACTGTTGTAATGATTAGTCCCTTTATTTACATGATATAATAAGAAGACTATATATGTATATATATTTTTTAGTATTGCTTTAAAGTTAACTGATTTTTATTCTCTGTGATTTTCTTTTTTCATGCTCATCACTGATATGGGACACAGAATTTACAGAAAAAAATACCTTAATTTTGAATTGTAACAGCTTACATGTTCAAATCATCGTTACATTGTTTTTTCATAGCCCGAGTGCATATGTACTGGAGTTTTTTTTATGTAGCTTTTAACAAACATGATTCCTCTATGTGCTTACAAAACAAATTCCATTTCTTTCTAATTCTAAAAAGCAAAGCTAACTACTATCTCATTTTATTCCTCACAGATGTGTATTTTTTACTGTTTAATATACATTATTTCATTAATTGTTTTTTGTACTTTGCCTATATATATATATATATATATATATATATATATAGTGTGCATATTAGAATTAACTTACTTTCAATATTAAAGATAAAAATAAGAGTTGATATAGTCACCTTTTACAGCATTTCTTTCTAATCTAGGAGACATCACAAAACAACAGTACTCAACTCCATAGTTACGTAGCTACGCACATATGCAAACTGCTTTGGAGTTCTTCTTAAAGGGTAAATACAATTTAAATTTTTTAGCTACAAGGACTAGTTTTATTATTTAATTGACTGTTTTATCCTCTTCTTTCTATGCCTGAAAGTAGTCCTTAATAAGTTAACAAGTACATAATCTGATGCTTACATATTCCCAAATGTGAAAAGATGTGTACTATACCAATGCCTTTCAGACAGTATATGACATTTCATATTGGAGAGAGTGCATGGACATAGTTTTCTTTCTTTTTAACATCACGTACTGGGGATGGGGCCTGATTGTGACAACAAGGGATCGGGCTCCATGTCAGTTGACTTGCTATTGAAATTAATTGCATCTGTTGAGACCGATGGAGTCAATGGATTGTTGAAGTGCGTCTTCTGGGGGTGATGGAGGTACATTTTAATTTCTTAATTTCATTGATTATTAATAGATGATTACACGGGTGTAATGCAAGCGCTAAGTAGCTGACCCGAGGTTTGCTGAGAAAGGATGAGTGAATATTCAGTGAATCATTTTCATTGGCTTGAAGGCGAATTTTCTGTGGTGATCTGTTGACTACAGATCATTTGATTTTGTGTGTGGTCAGCCTAAAATGTTGATACCCAAAGGAGAATGGTGTGCTTCATGCAGCTATGTGTTGGCGAGGATGCACCTTTGGCTGGGGCGGTGCATTGCAGTGGATGCTGCAACTCTTAAACAGATCACTGTGTTGTGGAGCTGCTGGATGCATGTTGTGATGGGTGCTATATATAATAGACATGGTGTAGTTGGCATGTCCAGCTTGTGCAATTCCTGTTCGGTTTGCTGGGTGAATTTGTTGGAGTTCGGCTGGCTTCCTTGTTATTGCCGAGATTCCTGGGTTCTGATTGGCAGTTTTCTTGGGGGTGTGCTCGTTATGATGAGATGCTGCCAGTCATTTGAAAGTTTGACAGGAAAACACAGAGGGGCTGTTTTGTGGTTCTGTTGTGAGTTGACAGTGGGTCCAGGAGAATTTCTTGAAATGTGTGCCCTTCTGGAGAATATTCTTGCTTTGCTTGTGAAAGCGACGAGGGAGTGATTTGCATGATGTATTTTTGGATAGGGGTGTCACCGTTGCTTATTTTGCTTGTTGTAGTGCTGAGGTTGAGCAGTCAATGAAATGCGTAATACAAGCCCCCCCTTAAGCCATCCTTCTCCTATTGTTTCGGACACTATCCCCTGGAAGTCCACATGCAAAAGTAGTATGTAGGCAGGATTTTGTTATTTATTCATTTATTTTTGATAACCAAACTCAAGGCTGCCCAAAAGCTTGATTCAACCTTTTCATTTAGTAAGCTCAATGTAGTAATGGTAGTTTTGTGATTAAAAAAAAAGAAAGAAAAAAGAAAAATACAATTTGTTCGGCAACACATACTCAGAAGTAATAAATATATGCTGATCTGATATTTTTAGAATGCTTATACAAACATTATCCTGATCAACAAAATAAACAACTGACTAATGTTTTAAGGTTATGGGGGAGTCTCCAGCAGCAAAAAAACGTCTATAATACTGAATGTATTAAAACACAGTAAGTATAAATCCATCTGATGTGCATTATATTCCATTAATGACTGTGTTTTATATACTTTTTGCTGCAGGATTTATTGTTCATAATGCAGTGCACCTGGCTTTTAATTGCAGCACATTGGGCAAGGTGTTTGCATATTTATTTTCTAAATGATGTAAATAAATTAATAAATTATAGGTAATAAGTGCATTTAGCACAGTTTATGCTTATGTTTTACCTTGTGAACAATATGACTATCAAGGTCATATCAAAGTAAGCAATATATACATTGATTAAAAATATAATTATTTCTGTTAATCAAAAATCCTTTCTCATTTGGACTGTCTAGGATCGTTTTAATTGGATTGAATGATTTGTGCTGTTTCTACTTATTCAATTCTGGCTTTTTGTGTTTCTTTCATGGCCTTCTCATAGATATATAGTTCAATTAGAAATTCATCTGTTGAAACAAAGCAAATCTTTAGCCTTGTTATTGGTCAAACACTACCTGTACTATTTGTCCTCCTTCAGTTGCAGATATAAAGAGGTAAATTTAGCTTTGTAAATCATTTTTTGTTCTCTTCACTATATGTAATACATAAATGCTACTGAATAGAATTAATAAATAGTCTGTTCGGTGTGCATTCACTGGATAAACAGAAGGAAAAAAGGAAGGGAAAAAAAGAAAAAAATTGTGATTCAGCTATAGGCATTTTCCTAATAACTGTCAAAAATTCAGCATTTCCTGGCTTTTGTGATTTTGGTTTATCTTAAAGTCTGGGTATATATGGAAATGGACAAGTTGTGTGGAATCTAGGTCCAGTTTTAAATATATTTCAGAGCTCTATTTGTATCCAAATTGTTCCACATTTAATAGTAATAAATCCACTACCCTCAGGTAGTACTCTTTTCAGAATCAATGCATGACCACATATATATATATATATATATATATATATATATATATATATAGTTATTTTTGATGGTATTTGTGATGACCGTGCCCTGACCCAGAAATCAAGGAGCCTCAATCCTTACCACTAACACCAGGGAGGTCGTCTCCTAGAAGAAAGGATAACTAATACACACAGTAAAGTACAATTACCCTTAAGTGCACACAGAGATCACAGTCAGTCTGGGGCTGGTTGCTCCCTTGCTCACCAGGTCCCCAATAAGACTACCCAGTGGCACAGCTATAGGGTCCAGGTCTCAGCCTAGCTGGGCAAGCTAAAACCTCCAGTACCCTCTCTGTCCAACCAGTGCTTCGTGTACTGCCAAGTAGCTGACACACACACACACACACACACACACACACACACACACACACACTTTGAGATAGGTATTTATACAACTTCACAGACACTCCTGGGAAAGGCTGACAGAGATTCTCCAGCTGTGCCCATTTACCCAGACCTTACGGCAGTAATCCCTGCCACCACCCAGCTAATAATATCAGCTACTAAAAGGCCCTTAAAAGGGTGTCCAATTATTACTGTGCAATATTATTATCCAGTGGTAATGTGACTATTCAGTCTAGGCTTATTGGAAGGGTTTAGACAGTAAACTCTATAAATATATAATGTACTCTAAAGCATAATTTATCTCTACATAAACCAGCCACGGGTAGAAGGTTTTAAAAATATTTAATAATAAATAATTAAAACACAAGACAAAACTACTACATCACAGAGATATCTAAGAATTCAGAGATCACACAGAAACTTAAAATAATACAGTAGGACAGGTCTGATTTCAAAGAAAAATACCTAATTAATCTTTACTAGCTTTAACTATTCCTACAAGAAATCACAGTGCTAAAACCTACATGTGAGCATAAGGCAGAGTGCTGACTTAGATATCCAAGATCAAAATGCTCCCAGTCTCTTGTGAGAAAACAGTATTTAAACATTACTAACAAACATGTCTGCCGGGTCCCTCCCAAATTACATCATGTTGACACTTAGGTTTTTCCAGGCAAACAAACTGCATTATTTAGCAATCTAACACCAGCTCAGAAACTTACAACAATACAAGACATTTCACATGTATACTCTAGCAGAAACCAGAGCAGTAAAACACCATCCACATGTAAATTCTGGTCATAAACTTTAGCCATAAAACAATGGGCATGAAACCTTCATTCAGACTTACTGGAGCCGAATTCTATCATGAAAGGGTCGCAACATGCTTCACTGGGCCAGTAGAGTGCAATGTTGTCACATATTTTGCAGTTCCACATTTCACAGTATTCTTTTACACTCAAGAAAACATGCCTGTATTTTTTACATTTATTTACAAATGCCAGAATGATATATCAAATTCTATTTGACTAGGCTGGCAGCCTTCGCCCATCTCTCCGCAACTGTCAAATCTCCCCCACCCCCCTGGGGAACTCAAGCAAGTTTTTCAAGTACCCCTTGAGAAACATCACTTGAGTGTGTCAGGTCTATCTGGGTGTATCTCACCCCATTCCCTGTCTTGACAGCCCGTCTGCATTGGCATTGCTACTCCCACTGCAGTGCTGTACTGACATATATGCTTGCAACCCCAGACTCCATCTTAGCAATTTGGCATTTTGCTGACAGGCTCTGTTTAACCATGTTAGAGGGTTGTGATCTGTCATCACAGTGAATTTCCTTCCATACAGATAAGGCTGAAGTTTTTGTAGTGCCCACACTATGGCTAGACATTCCTTTTCTACCGCTACATAGCATTCCTCCCTGGGTTGGAGCCTATGATGGAGATAAACCACTGAGTGCCCTTCTCCCTCTGAAAAATCTGGCTAAGTACAGCCCCCACCCCATAGTTTGAAGTATCCACCTGCACAACAAAGTCTTTACTGTAGTCTGGACTGGCTAACACAGGGGGTCCTCCCAAAGCTTCCTTAAGCTTCTGAAATGCCTACTCACATACTGGGGTCCACACTACCTTATATGGCCTGTTATTCCTTGTCAGGTCTGTGAGGGGAGCAGCTATGGTACTATAATTGGGAACGAACTTTCTGTAGTACCCTGCTGTCCCCAAGAATGCCCTCACCTGCTTTTTGGTAACAGGTGCAGGCCATGCCTGAATAGCTTCCACTTTGGTAGGTTCTGGCCTTATCTTACCACTTCCCAGTCTATGTCCTAGGTAGGAGACCTCTGCCATACCAATATGACATCTGCTCGGCTTAATGGTCAACCCTGCCCTCTGTAGTCTGCCCAGCACCTCCCTGACATGCTGAAGGTGAGCTTGGCAGGAATAGCTGTAGATAGCAATATCATCCATGTAAGGTTCATAGGTTGGTACTAGGCTATCTGCCCTAGGGCCTATACAAGCCTAGTCAAACTATTCCCCGTATATTTCTTCCCACAATATTTACTTCTCTGGACCCCTGTCTAGATGATGTGATCCCCGTGGCGAATTTCCTATCTCCCATCCAATCATCAAGGTTCCTTTTGAAGGGGGCCAAAGAGGTGATCTGCTTGACATGTATGGGCAGTCTATTCTAGAGTCTGGGGAGTCTCTGGGTCAGAAACCTATCCCTCCAGCATGTTTTGTTCAGTGTGATGACAAGGTTTAGATCCCTGGAGCGTGTGGCTCTGAGGGATTGGGATTTCTTTAAGTAGAGCATGTCCAACAGCTCAGGGTTTGACATGGCCTTGTATGTTAAGCAGAGATCGCCTGTGAGTAGACTATATGCCACAGAGTATAGCTGGTGTTTTTTTAGATGCTCAGCATAGGGCATTTGCTTTAGGCCTGTGATTCTTTTAGTGAGGTATTTCTGTGGCATTTCCAGCTGTTGCAGATGTCTTGTGAGGTACATACCAAATGGGGTGTTGTACTCTATAATGGGTCTAATGAGGGATGAGTACAATGGGACAATGACCTCCTTTTTTCAAGATGAAAAGCCCTTAGTGATGAGGTGTGCCACACAGAATAATTTCCTGAGTGTTGTGGCGATGTGGTATCGAAGGTGAGACCACTGTCCACCTGTGTCCCTAAGTCTCTCTTCACACTTTCAGTGTTTAGTGTATTGCCACCTATGTGGTAATTCATGGGTACATGTTTTTTCCCAAAGGGGATAACTATACATTTATTATCATTAAGCTTGAGCCCATGGCTCTGACACCAAGCATCTGTTTCTGTAAGGCCCTTTTGTAGAATATCCACATCATTTGGGGATTCAATAATGGCTTCCAGTTTGCAGTTATCTGCGAACTTTTGTAGCCAGAGTCCCTTAGTGTTGGCCTGTACTTCAGAGAAGTAGATGCCAAATAAGAGCGGTCCCAGGACTGAACCCTGAGGTACTCCACTTGTCACTTGCCTGGAGCTGGATTTGGAGTCAGCTACCTTTACAGTCTGGGTTCTGTCAGTAAGCCAGTTGACAACCCATTGAGTGACGTAGGGATTTATGCCCAGCTTAGCAAGTTTATCTATGATTCCAGAGTGGGGGATGGTGTTGAAGGCCTTGGCGAGGTCCAGATAGGCTGTGTGGACCGCCTTACCCTTGTCCACAGCTCTGGAAACTGATTTGAAGAAGTCAATCAGGTTCAGGAGACAAGATCGGCCCTTCACGAACCCAAACTGGGTGGGGTCCAGTGTTTGAAGGTTGCCAATGTCTTTGTTTATAAATTCCATGATAATGCATTCCATGCCCTTGCAGATCAGGCTCATCAGACTGATGGAACAGTAGTTCCTGGGATCCAAGGTGGATTCCCCCTTGTGGAGTGGGATAAATGTAGCTGTGTGCCATTCAGTGGGCAGGAAGCCTGAGGTAAGGCTATGATTAAACATGACACTTAGGTGAGCTGCCAGTTAATTTTGTAGTTCATGTAGTACACAGCCCGGGATGTCATCTGGTCTCATGGATGCTGCATTCTTAGCTTTGCAGAGTGCGGTTTCTACCTGTGAGGCCATGATTACTGGAAGTTGGCAATCGTTTGGTATTGAGATGGGCCCTTTAGGGGGTGAGAGGAGGGTGAAGTTGGCACTAAATCGATCTGCCAGGATATTGGCAATATCCTTGGGATCAGTATTTTTAATGCCATTCTATTGTAGCTCAGAGCAGATCTGAGCATTGCCATTTAGATTCTTGACATAACTATAGAATACCTTGCGGTTGTCTTTGGAATCTTTGGCAATTTTACTGTCGTAACTAGCTTTGGAGGATTTTATGAGGGATCTCAGCTTCTTACTGAAGCTGATAAGGGAGTTTTTTGTAACCTGGGATTTTCCTCTTTTCTGCAACAGTTTCTTCCTTCTGTTGTATAGTTTGTTTATGACAGGGGACCCCCAGATTGGCTTCCTTTTTTGGAGGAGAGCATCTTGGTTCTATTTGGGATGGCACGATTCATGCACGAGTGGATGTGCTCATACACTGCCTTAGTGTAGGATTCAGCAGTCAAACTTTCAGCTCCTGTCTGCATGGGTGCCATGAAGTTTGTCACTTCTGACTTAAGTAGCATGAAGTTGGCTTTGGAGAAGTTTTTTACGGAGGTTTCCTTACTGGGGGGGTGGGGGTGGCATGTGGATGTCAAGGGTAATTTGCTTATGGTCAGACCTGACCAATGAGGGGGTGACCACTGGTGTGGAGCATCAATCTCCCATGTTGATAATGTAAGCAAGGGCAAACCCTCCTGCTCCTGCTAAGATATGATCTACCAGCCTCTGGAAAGTCGCTGGGGCATTCTTCATCCCAAAGGGCATCTTTGTGAACTCATACAAGCCAAAATGATTCACAAAGACTGACTTCTCTCTAGCACTGAAAGTTAAGGGCACCTGCCAGTAACCCTTGGTAAGATCAATGGTTGTAAGATACTTAGCCCCTCCCAGATGCTCTAGGGCCTCAACTGTCCTAGGCATGGGGTAAGCATCCGATAGTGTGTGACTATTTAATTTCCTGTAATCCACACAGAACCTGGTGCTGCCATCCTTCTTTGGCACCAGTACCACTGGGGAGGCCCAAGGACTGTTGGACTCCTGAATCACCCCTAGTTCCAACATCTCCTGTACCTCTTCCCTCAGAGTCTGTTTGACTCTCTCAGGCACCCTATAAGGGGCCTGCCTAATAGGCCTTTGGGGTCCTGTATCCACATGGTGCTGCACCTGGTGGGTGCACTCTGGTTTCCCAGCGAACACGTCCCCAAATTCCTGCGACACTGCTCAAATTTCTTGAACCTGGGTAGGAGATAGCTGCTGGGACATATCTACCCCTTCCACCGAGGTTTCAGCCCAAGCCTCACTGAGGAAATCAGTCACAAGATCTCTCTCAGACTCCTCATGTAATCCACTGCAAATGGTCAGCACAAGGGCCTCCCTATAATGGTAAGGTTTCATCATGTTAACATGGTACAATTTGTGCCCCTGCCATCTGCCTAGCACTTCCACCATGTAGTTAACATCACTTACCTTTCTTATCACCTTGTAGGGTCCCTCCCAAGCTGCTTGCAACTTGTTGTGTCTGATAGGAATGAGAACCATCACCTGCTGCCCTACAGCATACTCTCTAGGTTGAGCATTCCTGTCATACCACACCTTTTTTTGTTGTTGGGCTTCTGCCAGGTTCTCCTGGGCCAGGCCCATGAGTTTCCTGAGCCTTGTCCTGAGGTTCAGGACATAAGCCACAGCAGACTCCTTGTGAAACTCGCACTCACCTTCCCACTCATCTCAAATTAAATCTAGAGGTCCCCTCACCCTATGCCCATACAACAACTCAAAGGGTGAAAAACCTGTGGATTCCTGGGGAACCTCTCTGTAAGCAAACAACAGCTGGGGCAAATATTTGTCCCACCCCCTCTTAAACTGATCTGCAAATGCCCGTAGCATGGACTTGTTTGTAGAGTTTAACCTCTCAACAAGACCATTAGTCTTGGGATGGTAGGGGGTGGTCCTTCATGTGCTTCACCCCACAGGACTTTCACAGACAAGCCAGCAGGTCTGACATAAAATTGGCACTTCTGTCAGACAGTATTTCCTTTGGGAAACCTACCCTGCTGAAAATCTGTAGCACAGCATTTGCCACCTTCTCTGCCTCAATGGTGGACAAAGCCACTGCCTCAGGGAATCGTGTAGCATAATCCACTACCACTAGGATATATTTTGTCCCTGTGGAAGTTGGGGTACTCAGAG
Organism: Protopterus annectens; assembly: GCF_019279795.1. Taxonomy (NCBI): domain Eukaryota; kingdom Metazoa; phylum Chordata; order Ceratodontiformes; family Protopteridae; genus Protopterus; species Protopterus annectens. The sequence continues at coordinate 1,152,702,995 of NC_056747.1, read as the reverse complement.
GACCCACAATATCCATAGCTACCCTCTGAAATGGCTCCTCAATCACAGCCAAAGGCATCAAAGGAGCTCTCACCTTGTCTCCTGCCTTGCCTATCTTCTGGCACTGCTCACAGGTCCTGCAGTACCCTATTACATCTCTGAAAATTCCAGGCCAATAGAAGTTTTACATCGTACGCCTCTTTGTATGTTTTATGCCCATATGACCTGGAAAGGGAATATCATGGGCTATGGCTAGAGACACCAGAGGGTAAGCTCTAGGCACTACCAACTGCTGTACTCTTTCACCTTCTAGCCCTCCCTCAGGGGTCCACTTTCTGTACAGTAACCCTTTGTTCCAGTATATAGATTCCCCCTTCCCTTGAGAATCAGGTGCCTCCCTAGCTACCTGCCTCAGGCCTTGCAATGTAGGGTCTGAGAGCTGAGTCTGTCTCAAGTCTCTCCTTGTAACCCTTCCCAGCTCCCCTTCCACAGGAAGTCTGGCCTCCTCTGACAGTGGTGCCTCACTGCCAGCCTGGGTACTACTACTCACCTCTATCTTTGCAGTTACCCTGTCCAAGGGAACATCAGTACCCACAAGCAGCTGTGGCTCACATTCAGTCTCACTGCTACAGCATAGCTCACTCCCTGAGGTAACCACCTCAGCAGTCCTGGCTGCAAGTATGCAGTTTGTCTGGGTCTCCCCCAGGCTACCAGACTCACATGCTTGTCTCCTAGTGTCACTGCGTGTAACTGCATAAGTACATAGTACTGCCTCATCCAAATCCTTCCCTCTCAGGACATCTGCAGTATGGCAGTTCCACACCCCGGTTGTCTCAAGACAACCCACTATTGGCAGTTTGTCTTTCCCACTTACTGGCTCCCTCACCTTTGGTTTCCCACCTTGCCTCCGTGGACACCTGTATGCCACACGGCCCCACTGGTTGCATTCAAAACATTTCAGCCTATGTCTTGGATGTGTACCTGGACTAGTGGCTTCCCCTGCTACTGGCAGATTCTGTTGGGACAGTCTGTGCTGCCCACCATGGGTTCCTTTAGAACCATGAGCAGTACTGTAGGTCCCTTTCCTGTGCAGGGCTGCCCTGCTTGCTAGGTATAGGTCTCCCTTCTTCCCCAACTCCTCTGAAATAGCACACTGTTTATCAGTGAACCAGATCCTTATGTCCTAAGGCAAAGTGTTAAGGGCTTGTTCCCTTACCAAAAGGTCTGCCAACCAACAAAAAGATGTAAGGCCAATAAATTGACATACATTATCAATATTGCCTATAGCTGAAAAATAAGGCATATGAATACTATTAAACCTGCTACGAAAAACTTCTCAGCCATCAATATGGTGTCAGCACATATTATCAGTTAAACTTTCCTATTTACATATAAAAAACTACATCATAACCTTTAAACTAATCATGATGCATGCACAATAGTACATAGTCCTATGTCAGACTTCCTATGTGCCCACACATGCATCCCTTTTCACTAATACAAGATACTAAGGATCCACATAGGACAATACACACTCACAACAGGGGTAATCCCCTAGCAACCAGGACAGGCTTAGTGGAAACTTTACCAGGGCCTTACATCTTTTTGTTGGTTTGCTTCACCGACAACATGCATAGAGTAGATTCTATACTATGTGCTGGTTAGTTATGAACGAGATGTGAAAATGATTGGTGCTATGCGGAATTATATATGTATTCATTTTGGGATTGTCACTTTTATATATGTTTTTATATTTTAGTATATTGTTAGTGCCAGTGGTCAATATTTTATATTTTTAATATTATTGGCTTGACAGAGTTGTAGGTACCTGCCGCTCATGTATTCCAGCACAATCCATGAAGTGGCAGCAGATGAACAACACTCTGTCTGTCGTATTGTACTTCCAAAAGTGGTTATGTGCATAATTAATTAATTAATTCATTCATTTTCATTTATAGGCAATGTTGACAATTTATATATATTTATATACATTGTTATTTCTTGTTTTACAATCCACAAAGTGCTTGGTTAGTTGCTTTGTTGTCCATAAATATAGATTTATATTGAATCATGTGTCGGGTGCTTATGAATGAGGTTAGAATTTATTGGTGCTGAAAGAAACCATAGAGTTATCAAATGTGGGAGTTTTATATTTTAGCACATTGTCAACACTAGTATTTATTACTTAACATTTTAATATGCTTTTAGTATTATTGATCAGAAAGAGTTGTAGGTACCTGACACATGCATGCAAGCACATTTTATGAAGTGAAGCGGATGAGCAATATCATGTCCGTTATATGTAATAGTTAGTATTTTTTAGCAATGGTACGCTCACGATGGTGTGAGCAATTTATTAACTATGGGATATGTCACCATGCAGTAAGATATTTTATACTCTTCACTATATATACCCTATGTTGTATGCCTCGTAACCTGTTTCTAGTTACGGTGGGTATATTCGTGGATGAGGTGAAGTATGAGAGCAGTTAGGTATTTATTTTGAAGTGAAGGGTATTATATACAATGTCATTGGGGCATTGAAATGATACATACTTTCCAGGAGTCAATAGCGTTGTATGTACCAGTTATTTCATCTCATCAGAATGTTCAGTTTCCGATATGTGTAGTAAGTGCATTATTTGATGCTTTGGCTTTTAATTGCTGAACTTGTTTATTAATTAATAGGGTAACAGAATGGCTGCCAGATCCATTTCTCTGAGGTGATGTAATGTTTTATTTTCAGGAATGTGTTATATTATATATAATAGTGATGGATAACCGATATATATATGACTGCTGAACTGTTGCATTATGCAATGCTTTGGCTTGGAATGCTGAACATGACTATTACTTAATTTGGCAGCATACTGGTTGTTAGATCTGTTGCCCTAAGGTGATGGAATGCTTTATTTTTAGAATTGTGTCATATTATACATAAAATTGATGGACAGTTGATATACATAAAAATGTGGAATTTTATAGAGTGATATGTTGCTTTAAATTGTGTCGTAGTCATGTAGATACGTCACTACATTCTATGAAAGGGTTTGAATTTGTAGATGTGAGTGAAGGGATGATTACGAGCACCTGTGGATATGTTTAAAATAGTGAGTATATATACAAAATGCATTGTACTGTTCTGTTTTTATGGTCTGAAGAAGCCAGTTGGGTAGTGGTGAAAGCGCTAACCATATTAAAGCTGCTTGTTTGTTTTATATCACAGAGTCATTTGTTTATGAGTGAGGAGACTGTGCTTCGTTCCACTGTGATTTTATTTATTATTGGAATATTTTTGACCTGTTTTGATGCATATTTTAAAAAGACACTAAAAACAAATGAATTGTGTAAAAATGTTACTAATATTGATTTATTTCTGATATTATCACATTAGCTCGTTACTTAGCTGGACAGTATAATAGCTTGTCCTATAGCAAAGAAAAGTTTATCATATTATATTTAGTTGTCAAACTAAGAATACTTAACTGAATATTATAGGTTGTTTTAATTTTCTATATGTTTTTGACTTATACATATTTTCTTTATTGACTATATGTGAAAACTTTAAATTAAAAAAAACCTGACAGACTGACGCACTTTGATACAAAGGTGACAACTAGTATGAATCCTGTATTGCAGCTTAGATATTGACAATCATTTAAACTGTCATCAGGATTGATTGGACTAGTGAAAAAATGGTATGCTAGAAGAGATATAGGGCTTTATTATTGATTATTATCTACTCTCATGTCTTTTAGGGAAGTATCTTGAAATAAAATGTTTTTGTCCTGATTCAATGATATTATTATTATACAACATTCCCCTTTTTAAGTCCTTTTTTAAGTTTCTTTAAGATAAGATATAGTTATTTTATTATAGTATAAAGAGTTATAAATATAAACTCTTTTTCACATTCTTGCATAAAGAAAATGTGATATCAATCACTTCCTTCTATTCTTAACTTTATTCAATTAACTTATATTAATGTCTTTCTCCTGTATTCATATTGGCGCTTAAGCTCACTTTGTTTGATTTATCTTTTGGTTTGATGGATAATCTGATAGAGCAATTCACATCTATCAGATTAGGGGGTAACTTTCACTCCATGTTTGAATTTGTTTTTTATGATTATTTCATTTCTTAGAGGGTGGCCTAATGGTTAAGGTGTTTGCCTTACAAACACAAGGTGCAGGGTTTGATTCTCACAAGGGATAATTGGCTAGGCTTAAAATGGCTCGCAAGGGCAGTTAGCTTAGTACCAATCTATGAACCTATGAAAAGGAGAGTTGGGAGGGTGGCTTAATGGCTAAGGTGTTTGCCTTACAAACACAAGGTGCAGGGTTTGAGTCTCATAAGGGATAATTGGCTAGGCTTAAAATGGCTCACAAGGGCAGTTAGCTTAGTACTAAACTATGAACTATAAATGTGTATTTAAATATAGTTTCTTACTTTTTTTAGTCTGGCCTAAGATAAACTATCATTACCACTCTAACATAGGAAGAATATGCTTATTACCAATAGCATTATCTATAATAATTACTAATAGTATACAACATTCAGTTTTGGTTAACACCATGATTAAATCTTATTCAAATGTAACATACTAAATGGAATTAATATTACTATCTCTAAATGTTAATGGATTAAACAATCCAAGGAAAAGATCCAATCTTTTAAAATAACTTAAAAATCAACAAGATACTATTAGTATTTTTACAAGAATCCCATTTTAAAGCTAATGATAAATTTGTGTGGAATCCCAAGGATTATACAATACTATCTCACTCATCTTATAACAGAAAAAAAAAAACAAGAACCACCATTATATTATGGAAAAAAAGTATCACTATGCCTCAAATTATTTTTATATATGAAGATAAGGAAGCACTACTAACAATAGTAATAATAAAATATAATAATGGAATTTGGACTCTAGCTAATATCTACTGGTTTCCAGGTATATGAATGGCAACAGTGAGGAAACATATAAATCAAATTAATACAGTTCAAAAAGGGGTGCTAATTTTGGGTGGAGACTTTAATTGCATTTTAGATAATTCTGATACCACAAATAGTAGACCTACTCAACCATCTCCAATAGGAAAAGCTCTTAAAGACTGGACGAATACCTTAAATTTGATTGACGCCTTTGTGTATAAAGAAAACACCTCTTTACTTTATTCACATAGATATTATAGATTCAATACTCAAACTAGAACTGACAAACTTTACATATCCCTAGATCTAAACATGTAAGTAATTAATTTTACAAAATAGCGGACCGGAGTTCCGCTGTGGCGTCCACTAACCGGGAAAAGCCGAAAGACACAAACAAATAAACCATGTTCTTTTTCGGACCATAATTTTCTTATTCTTAAAATGGAAACTGACTTTTAAAAAAAATAATCCCAACAACTAGAATTCCTGCCTATATTATTAATTTAGAGCAACTCAAACCATGGCTACAATCACAAATTAATCTTTATAATCTAATAATTCAGAAGATACAAATACAGTAATTTTATGGGACACATTAAAGGCTTTTTTTATATGGAAAAATTCTTTCATGGTATAAAAATAAAACCAAAGAATGGGAATCAGAACCGCAGAATATACAAAAACAATTATTTGATTTAAACTTAAATGATTCCATTGATGCTTCTACAAAGAAAAAAAGGAATAGATCAACTAAATAAAAATATATTGAAATATTAACACATAAGACCAATTTAGCTTTAGAAAAACTGAAAATTAACTCATATTTGATGTCTCCTTACATTTACATAATTTATCAATGAGAATAAAAAAACATTCCACTGAAAATAGTATCACAAAAATTATACATGAGGGTAAAAGTAACAAAGTAGTTTTGGATATCAATGATATTCTTGATGCTTTTAAACATCATTATTCTGATCTTCAAAACAATATTCCTCTTAACTTAAATTCTTTAGATATAGATATAAACTTAGCTAATATAAATAAATTACTACAGAAAATAAAATTAGACTTACAGCAACAAATTTCGTTAAATGAGATAGTTGATAAAATTAAGCAAAGCAAAAATAATAAAGCTCCTGGAATAGATGGAATAACAAATGAAATATATAAATTATTACCAGCTCCTGTCCTAACTTTATTTCACAATGCTCTAAATGTAATTCATTCTCAACATTTAGTTCCTCCCTCTTGGAGATATTCTCTAATTACCCCTATTCTAAAAGAAAATAAAAATTCAACTTTGTGTAGTTCATACAGACCTATTTCACTTCTTAACAATGATTATAAAATCTTTATAGCCATTCTAGTAAATAGGATCAATAAATCCTTAATAAATATTATACATGAAGATCAATAGGTTTCATTTATAACAGACAAACACACTCACTCTTATAGGTGTTATTAACAGAGATAATCAAGAGGCTATTTTAATTGCCCTTGATATCAAAAAAGCTTTTGATACTTTAAAGTGAACTTTCTTTTTAAATCACTAGAAATTTTTGATTTTCCCTCCCAATTTATACATCTGATAAAAAGTCTATATAGTAACAATCTTGCTTATGTAAAACTTGACACATTCAATTCAGAGGCCATAAAAGTTACCAAAGGAACTAAACAAGGCTGTCCTTTGTCTCCTATTCTATTTGCCTTTGCCATTGAAATATTTGCAATCACTATTCGTCAATCACCAAAAATAACTGGTATTAAAATTCATGGACAATTCAACTCTAAAATCATGCTTTTTGCAGATGACATTCTTCTAACTTTGGGAGTTTCAGAAGAATCTCTCAAAGAATTAGAATTACTAACTGCTAAAGTTTATCTTAATTCAGGTTTAAAAATAAGTAACAAAAATCCAGATATATGATATTAAATAGAAAACCTAACACACATTTTAACTCAAATCACATAATTGGCACATTGGTATCATCCATAAATTACTTAGGAATAACCTTATGTGATAATATAAATATAACCGTAACCACAAATTATTCAAACACGTTATCTACTATAAAATCACTAATAAAAAAATGGAACAAATTATTTTTAAATTTTGAAGACAGACTACAGTTAACAAAGATGACCTTACTCCCAAAGGTAAATTATATTGTCCAAGCCATTCCAATTTCTCTGAATAAAATATTAAATGACTTTAACAAAATCTTACTTAATTCTTTATGGTTTCCAAAAAGAAATAGAATTGCATTTTATCATCACATTAGACCATGGGAACAGGGGAGAATAAACTTTCCAGATCTTGATTCCTATATTAAAGCTTCTATTCTCAAATTAGCCATTAATTGGCTGGATCCTAATTTCTCATCTGCATGGAAATCCCTTCATGCAACCACTTTCTTAAATGAAAACAAATTAGCTGGTAATCTCTTAATAGATAACCAAAATGTCAACCTGTGGTATATTCCTGGCATTAATTTACAATACAATATTGCAAAACCTACCAAAGTAAACATAATAAACAATATTTATAGTAATATTAGAACATTTATAAACTCAAACTTAGATGTAAAACTCTCGTGGGCTCTATTAATTTTCATCAGGATTACTAAAAATTATACCAAAAGAATTCACAAAAATGTCTTCAAAGATTGGTATTCAAAACAATTCATTTGTTGGCAACACTACGTAAGAGATTTAACAGTATTACAGACTCATGAAATAAAAAATATTTATAATATTTCAGACTCTGATTGGGATTATCTTAAATAGTATTTTTTCACATGCTCAAGATCTTTGTAGAATAATAAATAACTCTTCATTTAAAACTAAATCTAAAATGATTTTCCATATCCAAAATCTGATATATAACAATCGGAAATGGCCTAACTTAATCTCTAATCTTTACAAAATCCTAATAAACTATAAAACTATACCCAAACAAAAATTTTGGAAATTTATTGATAAAGGCCATATTTCAAATTTATCTCCAGAAGTCAAATCCAACCTTCTATATTCTGCAAAATTAACTTCCAATCTACAAATGTGGAAAATCTTTACATGGAAATTCTTATGCAGAGCTTTTTATACTCCCAACAAAGTAGCTAAAATACAATCTGCTAATGTTGTTTGTTGGAGATGTTCTTTAGAATGTTTAGTTGATTGGGAACACATTATTTATGTATGGTTGTATTAAAATTAATAAGTATTGGTTTGACATTGGTAAATTTTGTCAAGCTTTATTCTCAGATACATTTATTTTATCCAAATCCCTAATCCTATTGAATGTAAATGTCTTGAATAATATGATGAGAAACAATTTTTATCTTCTTTTGACCATTTTAGCAGTGGCAAGAAAATGTTTAACTAGAAAATGGAAATCATCTGCATCACCCACCTTGGAAGAGTTTTTATTATTACTGGAAGAATCTGCTCACACAGAAATAAAAGTTAAGGAAATAAGAATTCATCCCAGGAAATAGACTGATAATCCTTGGATCAAAGTTCTTGGTTTAATAGAAACTCTTAAAACAACTCACTCTTCATAATTTTGACTGAATGTTATTTAAATATTCAAAATTCATATTGGTAAACAAATAGTTCTATTATTTTTTCTTTTGTAAACATTTCTCATATTAGGCCAAATGTAAATATTGTATATAGTTATCTATTTTAAAATTAAACTAGAATTTTTAATATTTTCATGTGTTTAAATTTAATAAAAATGTTTAAGGAAAAATAGTATTTATATATCAGGATTTTTGTTTTGAGACAAGGAAGAAAAGTTTTATATTTGATCCACATATGCAAAGAGAATGGGAGTCAGTGGAGACTGGTGTGTCCTGCAGCGTTCCAGATATTTGTCAATGATACCACAAGAACTGTTATGGATTCAAAGGAAGCCATCAGTATTTTATAGCAGCCTGAAAGCCTAAGAAATATTTCACAGGATAAGAGTTTGCAAACTGGATCCCAGCTGAGGAGAAAGGGCAATTGCTGAAAGAGTCTTCGGTTAAAGAATACTTATTACTTGTCAAGAACCAGCAGCATCTGAGGGAGAACACGTCACTGATAAAAGAAGTGAGGTGACAAAATAAAGAGGCACAGTAAATTACTGAACAAGATCTATGGATCAGATTGAGAGGTAGGGCTGCTGGATTTTGAACGTTGGCCAATTAATAGATCTGTATGTTACTACTGGACTATATTCATGTTGTGACACACATGACAAAGATTTTGAGGATGAATTTTTTAAATGGTAACTAAGGTTTTCTTTCCCTTTTTCTTTTTGCTGGAGTAACTTGTTTAGTGGGACTAAACTGCAAAGATGAATGGTTAGTTTTGATTCCTTGTTCATAGATTGGGGCAACATACCTGTCCATACACTGGGGCAACATACTGTTCATACATTGGGGGACATACCAAGTATGGAACCAGCTGCATCAATAAACAGCAGTGAAAGACTTGTGCTTATTTTCCTTGAACTGTAAGACTGGAACGTATTGTTTAAAATGAGAAGTGAAATAGCTGGACCTGAATATGAACAATTTAAATGCTGCTTATGTCATGTTGCTTTTATTCTTTATGATATGTTATATTTTAGGAATGCTATGGGGGAGAACGTGTTGTGCTATGCAATAATGGGCATATGGGAATTTGGGGTTTTTAGCTTCCCTCCATGCATGCCAGTTAAAGACAGCCGAAGGTAGAGAAAGTTGAGAGAATGAGAAGCAGACTGCTCGATGAGGTGGAGTCCCTGAAGAAAAAGATTGGAACAGGGCAGCAATGATAACTTAGATTAAAGGAACAAAGAACATTTGAGTGTCACAGATTAAGTCAGCATGGAAGTTGTTGTTGTTGTTTGTCTTTCGGCTTTTTCTGGTAAGGGGTCACCACGACGGAACTCCAGTTCGCTAATGATTGGCAGTAGATTTTTACGAAACGCCGAGGTGCCAGCTCGACGCCCAACCTTCAACTAAGGCACGCCCATTTATGCACACATGTCTTTCGATTGCTACCCAACCACGGGGAGGACATGCAGACTCCACAAAGAAGGCACTCCCAAGCCAAGCCGAGAATCAAATGGGAGAACCTCTAGCTGTGAGGTAATAACGCTACCGCTGTACCATCGTGGAATAAAGTCAGCATGCAAGTGTGGCAGGTGTGGCAGGGAAATAAATAAGGTGAAATGTATTGGGTAGAGGAAGGCAGGTTGAGTACTTGATAAACAGAAAAGAAGAAAATTACCCAGAAATATGACTAATGTGAGAAATGAAGACTATACAAGAACTGGGGAAGGAGAGGATATGCAACAACGATAAAAACTGTGTTATACGTAGCGCTCATACAAGACCTTGAGGAGACTAAATGTGTGGAGGAAGAATTAAAGGGTGTACTAAAGGAGAGAGTTTCAAATGATGGATAGATGAACATAGAAGGTAAGAGGAGTCGGATGGCTTCAATGTGACAATACACTGTCATAGTTTTGACAGGCAAGTCAGGGAAGCAGTTGTTGATATGCAGTGTTTTTTTAGAAACTCTGGGGCAGGAGGATCATTATGTAAATATGTATACAGTTCGATATGCTGTACTCATGGGGGGGTGGACAAGCGAATCACGATGGGGGTAGTAAGCAGGACGCTAGTCCGGAGGAGGAAAGAATCCATATAAAAGATCAATAGTCTGGATGTATGAAAGGAATAGCTCCAGTTTAATGGGGAGAAATGAGCTTGCTTTCTTGGAATATTAATGGATTAGGTGCCATAACAAAGAGAGAAAGATCATGGAAATAATACACAAGCTGGAAGCTCAGGTTATAACAATACAAGAGATATGACACAAGGACATATATGACACTGAGAAGAACAGGATTCTGGGCACCAATTCATGCATCTTGTAGGAATAAGAGGTGTAAAGAAATAGTAATCCTAATGAAAAGAATGGAACCCCTTAGGACTGAAGACAATCTAGTGGATAGGAAAGGCAGATGTGCCTCCCTAGGGGTAGATAAGTCAATAAGGAAGGAAGGAAGATTTTTGAAAGAATGTTGAAGAGGAATGGGACGGAGGATTTCTGAATGGAAAAGTCCAGATGCCTCAGTGTAGAGGAAGAATGGGATGGGTGGATCTTTGAAGATAAGAGTCCAGATGTCTCAGGAGAGAGGAAAGATGAGATGTGAGGATCTTTTAATGGAAGAGTCTAGATACATTGGGCATGAGGAAGGATGGGATGGGAGGATGTTTGAATGGCAGATTCCAGATGCCTCGGGGGACAGGAAGAATGGGATGAGAGGATTCTTGAATGGAAGAGTCCAGAAGCTTTGGGAAGAGGAGGGATGGGAATATCTTTGAATGGCACGAAAGACAAACTGGGTACTTGAAACAAACTAAGTTCACTGAAAAAAGATCCAACGCGTCACTGAAGACTAAACCACACAAATTTATTACAAGTAAACGTAAAGCGCTTTTCGTCGCTCAATGTTTGAGCGACTTCTTCAGACATTAAAAACTTGATTAAATTACGTATTTATACACTCACGTCACTAAAGTCATTATCATTAAGTGTCAATTAACAATTTAAAATAATTTAAAGCAATAATTGTAAACACACAACTTGCAACAGCAGTAAAGAAATATGTATAAAAAAGTGTTCTGTATTTATATACACAATGAAATTTTATATATGTATATGTTTCTATTAAAATAGATGAAATTAAATTAAATTTCTAAAACCACTTAATTATAATTAATCTTAATCAACTCACAACATGTAACTCTATGCTCACTTGTATATAGAAAAAGCCAACATAAAGTAAAAGGTTAGTTTTAAGTATAATATAAGATACTAAAGTACAGTTTGGCTAGGTCAATTGTTCATCATAGTCAGACTAAACGTTTTAATACAAATCTTAAAACAATGTCCTGTAAGGAAATATATATATATATATATATATATATATATATATATATAAAAGTAAAAGTAGAATAAAAGTAATGATTAAACTGAAGTCTTAAGATTTAAGATTTGCATTAAAACGTTTAGTCTGACTATGATGAACAATTGACCTAGCCAAACTGTACTTTAGTATCTTATATTATACTTAAAACTAACCTTTTACTTTATGTTGGCTTTTTCTATATACAAGTGAGCATAGAGTTACATGTTGTGAGTTGATTAAGATTAATTATAATTAAGTGGTTTTAGAAATTTAATTTAATTTCATCTATTTTAATAGAAACATATACATATATAAAATTTCATTGTGTATATAAATACAGAACACTTTTTTATACATATTTCTTTACTGCTGTTGCAAGTTGTGTGTTTACAATTATTGCTTTAAATTATTTTAAATTAATTGACACTTAATGATAATGACTTTAGTGACGTGAGTGTATAAATACGTAATTTAATCAAGTTTTTAATGTCTGAAGAAGTCACTCAAACATTGAGCGACGAAAAGTGCTTTACGTTTACTTGTAATAAATTTGTGTGGTTTAGTCTTCAGTGACGCGTTGGATCTTTTTTCAGTGAACTTAATATCTTTGAATGGAACAATCCAGGTGCTTCAGGAAGAGGAGGAATTGGATGGGAGGATTTTTAAATTGAAGAGTCCAGATGCCTCAGGGGAAAGGAAGGATAGGATGGGAGGATCTTTGAATGGAAGAGTCCAGATGCCCCATAGTAAAGGAAGGATGAGATCGGAGGATCTTTGACTGGAACAGTCCAGGCTCTTCAGGGTAGACAAAGAATGGGATGGGAGGATCTCTGAATGCAACCGTTGGGACGCTTCAGGGTAGAGGAAGAATGGGATGAGAAGATCATTGAATGGAAGAGTAGAGATGCCTCAGGGTAGAGGAAGGATGGGATGGGAGGGAAGGAAATTTGAATAGAGCAGTCTTTGAAGGGAAGAGTCCAGACACCTTGAGGTAGAAGAGGAATGTCCCTACTATTATTATTAAGGAGGACAACAGTAGGATTTTGAAAGTGGTTTTCTCTGATCATGTCATGTTAAGGCTAGAAATACTTACAAGAGGATAGGGTGATGGACAGGCACTGGAGATTCCAAATACATCTCTTAGAACAAAAAAGAATAGAGAATGGTCAATCAGATGATAAAAAGAGGTTGTGAAAGTTTGGATGGATATGCTAAAATGCCGGGACATTATTAAGGCACAAATAAATATCAGTATACATCAAGAGCTGAAAAGGAGACAGCAGGTACAATAGGATAAGAAAGGAGAGATGAGGGGTGAGTTAAAAGAAATACAGACAAGGAAAAGGAGGGGTGAGGTAATGGAGGTGGATAGAGGAAGAGAGAAGGAGACAGAAATTAAACAACAGTGGCAAGAGTGGGAGGGTAAAAGGTTATGGGACAGGAGAATACTGAATGAGAAACTACATTTTGGAAATAATCCTAAAGTAATAGAGATGTTGGTATTGAGATTGAGACAGACAGAGGTTGACAAGGGTATTTACAGAACAAGGAAGAGGATCACATATAGAAGAGGAAAAGTTAAGTGATATTCTGGAAGAGTTTAGGAGTTACTATGAGCACCTATATTCAGTGGAGGAGAGAGAATGAAAGAAGAGGCTTTGGACAGGATTGGCTGGAGGGGAAAACAGAGGGGTTGAATGAAGAGGAAAGAGGTAACTTACTTGGTAGGAAGGTAAGAGAAAAGATTCAACAGGCATGGAGAAGGCTGGCAAGGAAGAAGTCCGCAGACAATGATGGGCTACCGATACAACTGTGAGATTTACCAAAAGATGAGCAAGTTGACAGATGGTATTGTTGTATAATGCAATACCGAAAAGCAGACAATCGTATAAGTCATGGGGGGCAGTCACAGTAGTGATCCATAAGGAGGGCAGGAGCCCACCATCAATGGCCTCATATAGACCAATATCAATTTTAAATCATGGTTATAAATGTTTCATGCAGATATTGGCAGACAGACTGAGTAGGATCTTACCAAGAATAATTAATGGGGATCAGACAGGGTCTGGGGGGAGAGCACAAAGTCTAATCAGAACATTGCTGATAATGCAAAAAGCACAGGAGTTGTACCAGTCATTGGCAATTGTCTCACCGGATGCTGAAAAAGCTTTTGATTGGGTCAAGTGGGATTATTTATGAGACTTTCAAAGAATTTGAGGGTCTCCAACAATCTGTATAGAACTATTAAAGCAATGTTATCAAGGGTCTCTAGCTAAGGTTAAAATCAGGGCCAGACTATCTGAGGAGGATATATATATATATATATATATATATATATATATATATATATATATATATATATAAAGGGGGACATGTCAGGATGCCCTCCCTCCCCAATACTCTTTGCATGTGGGGGTACGGGGGGGGGGAGTTACTGATATTGTTATATGCTGATGACATCCTTTTCAGATTAACTAGTCCGGACAAAGATTTAAAGAAGCTCTTAGCAGTGTCTGTGCCAATGGTCCAGATATAGGATTAATAAAGAAAAGGCTCAGACACTGAGAATGAGAGTAGATACTAGCAGTAAAGAGCAAGATGGAAGAGATAAGAACTGGGAGGAAGAAATAAGGTTTCTGGGAATCAATCTGAGGAAGATGTTAGAGGGAACAGTAGTGGCTACATACCAGGAATCCAATCAGAAACTGAATAAGCCGGTTAAGTCTTGGAAAGCTATTAAGCTAGACTTAGACCACATAATTCAGGCAATTAGAATTTGTATTATGCCTGTCTATATACACCTAGGGCACATATTTTGGCAGCTGTCCTCAAATGTAATACTCAAGCAGATGAAACAGTTATTAAGATATTATATATGGGATAGCAAGAAATCCAGAGTGGCCTAGGAAATGTTAGTAAGACAGACAGTGGAAGGAGGTATGGGGATTCCAAACATAAAACAAAAGTAAAAGCGTGCATAACAGCTAACATCCTTTGAATGGTAGATATCGATTATGGAACCATCTGGAAGGATATGAATTTGGAAGAAGAAGGTGGGAGAAGTTCAAAGTGAGAATTTATGTGACTGTTATTAACATTTTAGAGAGAAAGATATTAAGCTGGCTTGGACAAGAGAGATGCAAAAAATCTTTAGGACTCTGACTCTTGAGTGAAGGCATGATGACAGGTGGGTAGAGGATAGATGAGTCAATGATTTGCCTTGGGGAGGGAGGGAGAAGGGTTTGTAAACTTTTACTGATATAGGTATAGGATGTGAATAAGAACTGGGAATATTATGGCCTTAAAAAGAGGTAAGAGTGAAATTCATGGTACATAGTTAGACATCAAGAAAGTAAAGCACTCCAGTACTAAGAAGAGATGTACAAGACAGGAGATCTGGTGGGCAGAAGGTAGATAAGAGAAGATTGGATAATAAGAGTGATGTAAGTAGCCAATAGAGTACTAGAGGAAATGTATGCCCTGTTTCAGCTGATCCAGCTGTATAATGACAGGGATGGGGTACTGGGATAACTTTCTTTCACACTAAATGGACAGCTGTTGGGGGGATAATGCCCTTATACCACTGAGGAGTACAGAAACAATGTAAAGTGGATGGGAAATGAATGAAGATTGCTTTCCTTTAAAAAAAAAAAAAAAAGAAAGAAATGAACAACTGATCCAAAGACCTGAAATATTTAGTTCAGTCAAGATAGTACCTGAGTTGTCTGTGTATATCAAAGTTATGGAGCATCCTTTCTCCCTCATTTTCGGATTAAGGAAAGAAAGTGATGGATAGTTTGGCTCAATGTAAACTAGAATACCACTTTAGGCATTAAAGAAGGATTAGTTTTCAATTAAACCATATCTCTGTGGAAAAAGAGATATGGTTGACTCACCATAAGGGCTTGCAATTCAGATACCCTTCTTGCAGTTGTCAGAGCATCAGTAATTCTGTTTTCTATGTTAAGAAACTCAAGTCATCCAAGTTAACTGGTTCAAATGGAGCAAGTGTTATCTTCTCAAACATGAAATTAAGATCCCAAGGACAGGCTGCCAGTATTCTTGGAGGCCTCTTATGCAAAAACCCATTTCAAAAACATTTTGACATGAGGATGATCCATGGGCAGACAAGCTAAAATGGATGATAAATGAACCTTGGTAGAGGATTAAGAAAGGCCAAATGATAGTGACTCAAACAACACTGTAAAACCAGAGAACAACTTTCCCTGAATGTGTGCAGGCAGTTGAAGTTGATTGGGGTTGTGGTGATCCTGTATTAGTAGATCCATTCTGTAAGGAAGCTTGTGGTATTTCCCCTGGCTATTTCCAAAAGAAAGGCGAACCACTGTTGTTTGGGCCAGAAGGGGGCCACTATAGTTATCTTGTGGGATTCCTTCTGAATTTTCATTTGTACCCTAGATATCAGTTGAAAGGATGGAAAAGCATACAGGAACATTCCTGTCCAAGGAAAAGAAAAGGCATCTCTCTTCCAGGCCTTCTTCCATTGAGTCCTGGAACAGAACCTAGCCAGCTGACTGATCAGAAATGAGGCAAATAGGTCTATTTGAGGATCAAATCTTGGAAGACCCTCCCCCAAACTAGTTTCCATTTCTGAAGGCCTAACCTTGTGCCGCTCAGCTTGTCTGATGCACAGTTTTGCTCTGACAGAATGTAGGATGCCTGTGGAATGAGACTGCGCTGTGAAGTTATATCCCAAGGTAACATGACTAGTCTGTAAAAGGGTATATGACCTGGTTACCCCTTGTCTGTTGATGTATCACATGATTGGTACTTGTCTGTAACAACTTGAAGAGATCCAGGGAACCAAAGATGATACAAAGGGTTAAGTGCCTTGATCAGGGCAAGCATCTCTTTTATAGTTACATGCTTGCATCGGTCCTTGGTGCCCACACACCTTGCACTTTTATCTCTCCTGACACTGCTTCTCAAGTAAATTCAGTGACAGCTGTGGTGACTGATTGCTTTGGAGCAAGAAGGGAGAAAAGGAGACCTGGATTTATGGAAATTTGCTGTCTCCACCAAGTGATTTCTCTTCTAACAAACCCCAGCATTAGAATTTGAAAAGACAAAGGAAGTTGGTTCCGGGACTAAACAGACTTCAGATACCATTGTATCTTTCTCACGTGGACCCATGCCAGACGAATCGTGAGAAATACAGGTATCATGAAACCCAAAATCTTGAGGTATTCCAACAGAGGGACCAATGTCTGAGTGGAAAGGAATAGATCTATAGATAGATCTAGTTTTCCTGTAAAAGAACAACTCTTTGAACTGAGGCTGTATGTTGGCAACCCAGGAACACTAGTCTATGAGGAGTCAAGAAAGACTTTTGAATGTTTTCTTGAAATTCTAGCTTGCATAAAAGATCTCTCACCGAAGACAGAGATTTCTGACATTTAAAGACTCTGCAAAGATAAGCAAGTCATCTGAATATAGAAAAATATGGATACTCTGTAGCTTGCAATGGCAAAAACTACAGCTAAACACTCTGTTAACACTCTTGGTGCAGTGGATTGTCGAAAGGGTAAGGTAGAGAATTGATAATGTGATCCAAACACACAAAACCTTAAGAAATGCCTGAAGTCTGGATAAATAGGAATGTGAATCTTTTAAATCTAGTGTTATGTAACTTAAATGAAGGAGAAGAGTTAACAAGTTTTGAAGTGATAGCATTTTGAATGTGGGCACTATCACAAACAGCTTTAGGAAAGATCTAGAACTGATCTCCAAGTACCTTTTTTCTTTGGTACTAAAAACATCCTTGAATAAAAACCTTTCCCAGCCTAGGAGGGAGGAACTGGTTCTATCATTTCCTGGGGGAGCATGTGTTGAAGCACAGAAGAAAATAAATGAGTCTAGTCTTCTGGATGAGGAGTGAGGAGATACTCCCTGGAAAGGAAGGATTTCCTCCCACTGCCATCTGTAGTCTAGATAAATGACCTTCAGATTCCATTTGTTTGGCACTATGTTGCCAAAGAGAAAAGTGAAGATTCAGACTTTCTGGAAGGAAAATAGGCTGCCAGGGAGTGGGGGACAATGTCCCTTAAAAAGTCATTAGACTTGTTAGACTATCTTTTATTTGGGGGGGGGTTCCTGAATTGTTTTTGGACACCCCAGCAGCGGGCTTCTTAAGTCTGTTTATCAGCATTTTGTTGAAACTGTTTATTTTGTTTTTTGTAAAAACTGAATGAGAGTTTAGTAAATCCCTTAGAAAATTTAAAATAGGAGGGCTGAAAAATCTTAGGGATTCCCTGAATCATTTTACCGCTTTCATTACACTATTTGATAATCTCTGATACAGAGGAGCCTAAAAACTAAATCTCTGTCCAAAGGGAAATTTAAATCTCATTTTTCATATTACCTGAGAGGTTCTGAGAAAGTAGCAAGACAGAACTACTCAAAACAGTACCAGTGGCCATAGTCTTGGAAGAAGTGTCAATTTAGTCAGATACACACACACTGTAAACAAAGAGCACTCACTTGTACAATGAAATAAACGAAATTATTTAAAGCCGATTGTTCCTCACGAGAAGAAACTGCAGAAAAAAATAAACATTTCTCATACTTTCACGATTAGTCAGAATAAACTTTAACATAAGACCCTGACAATTCTAAGTTCTGAAAATCAAAGTTGCAGAAGCAAACACTTTTTCCCATACTTATCAATAATCTTCCCATACTTGTCAGAAAGAGTAGGACTGGAGTTAATCAAATGTTTAGCAGCAGTGGGATTAACAAAAGCTATAGAAGCCAGGTCAGGTTTGGGAAGAGTGTATAAAAACTTTAAAAAGTTGAAGAACTTTATACATTCTATCTGCAGTTTTAGGAGCAAATGGCTGACTAACCTGAAAATTGCAGGCAGACACACACATCCTCCAAAGCTGACAGAACTAGGGGAATGGGTGAAGTCTCTGAAAATTCCTTCTGTAATGGCTCATAGTATTTTCTGAGGGACTGAGAAACATGAGTGTTTTCCCACTGAAAATACCGATATATTCTAAAAACAGTCTCTGTGAAAGAGAAACCCCACAGGAAGAACCAGAAACTAAGTTCTCCTCTGAGTCTGAATCAGTACACCGAGGGGAAAACCCGGTATGTGCCCCTTCATCTTCCTGTCCATATTCACAATCTTGAATCTCTTCAGGAAAAGAGGTATCTTTATTTCTTTTACTAGAAACCACCTAACAAGAAGTATCAATGGCCTGAATTAAACCCTGAGCCAGACCCAGTAAACTACTCCTGTCAAAGGAAATGTGAGGAGGAGTGCACAGGAAACTGGGGCCACCATTGTTATTAATGGCAGTATCAGCTTCCCTGGTGTGGGCACAACATTCTGACTAAATAGGGAAGCTGCCTCTGTTCTGTCTCCCAGGACAAACAAGAGTGCCTCTCTCTTGCCTACTGAAGGGGCTTTGACAGCTACAGATGACGTGCTAACCCCCAGTCCACAGTGGCCATAAGTGCTACACCAGAGAGCTGTTGGGGAAAAAAAGACTGGTCTGAGGAACAAAAATTGCCATAACACAGTCACCCACTTGTGGCTAAGGCAAATTGCTAGCTTGCTGTGGTGCCAAAGGCTGTTTGGTTAACTTTTTTTTTTGTGGCCAGAAGGACTGACAGTGGGACTGGTAGTTTGTTCCTCGTTCAAGATAAAAATGATGCCTCTCTCCCACTGAAAACAAGAAGCAAAAGTCTATAAAAATTAAAGTCTTTAAAAATCACTTTTTTCAAACAAAAAACACATTAAAAAGCAATTAAAAACACTTTGCCAGCCCCACAACATAAAATAAACAGAATTATTTCTCCAGACAAAAATGTTTTTCATTTACTTATAACAACTTTTAAACTGACAGGAAAAAGGCATACTTTTGCTTAAAAGTACAATATAGTGTCCTGACAGACCGTTAAAACACAAACTCCTATCTTAAAGAAAGTATTATTAAACAAGCTTTTTTTTAAATGGAAGATTTTTCCACAAATGGAACTTACAGCGGATATAAAAACTGTACACACTCCTGTTAAAATGCCAGGCTTTTATAATATAAAAAGTGAGACCACAATAAATCATTTCAAAACTTTTCCCACCTTTAATGTGACCTATAACCTCTACAATTCATTTGAAAAACAAACAAATCTGTTAGGGGAAAAATATAAAAAAATAAAAAACATACAATAAGCTGGTTGCATAAGTGTGCACACCCTTAAATTAATACTTTGTTGAAGCACCTTTTCTTATTACAACATTCAGTCTTCTTGGGTACATACCTGCCATCAATTAAAGAGACTCTGATTAACCCCAAATAAAGTTCAGCTGTCCTAGTAGGAATTTCCTGACATTTATGCTACACAAAAAGCCATGGTTCACAGAGAGAGTACAAAGCATTAAAGGGATCTCATTGTTGAAAGGTATCAGTCAGGAGAAGGGTTCAAAAAATTTTCCACAGCATTGGATATACCATGGAATACAGTGAAGACAGTCATCAAAAAGTGGAGAAAATATGGGACAACAGTGACATTGCAAAGAACTGGATGTCCCTCCAAAATTGATGAAAAGACAAGACGAAAACTGGTCAAGGAGGCTACCAAGAGACCTACAGCAACACTGAAGGAGCTGCAGGGATTTCTGGCAAGTACTGGTTGCGTACTACATGTGACAACAATCTCCTGTATTCTCCATTTGTCTGGCCTATGGGGTAGGGTTGCAAGCCAGAAGCCTTTTCTTACACTGAAAAACATCCAAGCCCAGCTAAAATTTGCAAAACAACACATCAAGTCTCCCAAAAGCATGTGGGAGAATATGTTATGGTCTGATGAGATCAAAGTTGAACTTTTTGGCCACAATTCCAAAAGATACATTTGGCGCAAAAACAACACTTCACATCACCAGAAGAACACCATCCCCAAGGTGAAGCATTGTGGTGGCAGTATCATGCTATGGGGTTGCTTTTCTTCAGTGGGACTGTACTCAAGGTAGAAAGAATTATGAACAGTTCCAAATACCAGTCACTTTTGACCAAAAACCTTCAGGCATCTGCTAGAAAACTGAAGATGAAGAGGAATTTCACATTTCAACATGACAATGACCCTAAGCATACATCCAAATCAACAAAAGAATGGCTTCACCAGAAGAAAATTAAAGTTTTGGAATGGCCCAGCCAGGGCCCAGACCTAAATCTAATAGAAAAATCTGTGGGGTGACCTGAAGAAGTCTGTGCGCAAGAGATGCCCTTGCAATCTGATAGATTTGGAGCACGTTTGCAAGGAAGAGTGGCCAAATATTACCAAGTCAAGATGTGCCATGCTGATAGACCTCCAACCAAGAAGACTGAATGCTGTAATTAAATCAAAAGGTGATTCAACAAAGTATTAGTTTAAGGGTGTACACACTTATGCAACCAGCTTATTGTACGTTTTAGTTTTTATATTTTTTCTTGTAACAGATTTGTTTTTCAATTGAATTGTACAGGATATAGGTCACATTAAAGGTGGGAAATGTTTTGAAATGATTTACCATGGTCTCATTTTTATATCACAAAAAACTGGCATTTTAACAGGGGTGTATACACTTTTTATTTCCACTGTAACTTCCCACCAAAGGAATAGCACAAGCTGATCATCGATCCTTGAAAGCCTCATAGAAGAGTACTATTCGGCAGCAATAAAGCTCTAAAGGGCTTTGCACCCAAACATGTTGTTTTAGTCAGCTCACCTCAAGCCAAAAGTTTGGGCAAGTGGGGCATGTCCACAAGTTTGCAAGCTTGCCAGTTGTTATATTCTTGGCAGGATACAACACATATAGCTGTGGCTACTGCAGCAGTGATCAATATGATCAACATATATTTATTTCTTCAATTCTCTGATTGCCTTTTTTCTTTAAGATTTGTTTCCTTTACACTAAGAAATTAAACTTTCCAACTACTAGCAGAACTGGCTAGGCTACTTCAGTATTAAGCAGCAATGTTTATGTCTTCATGTGATCTGACTCGGAGTACCAGGATGACTGATACAAACTTGACTTGTGAGTTATTTGGACTTCTGTGCTAGTCAGGACTGTCCATAACAAGCAAGATATTCAAACACAAGGAAGCTCATAAGTGTACTTGCCATCTGAGCTCCTTGGACAAAAGTTTAATGACTGATCTTGTAAGCCAGCCTAGAACCATAAAGTGAAAGACCTAACTACAATCCAGGCAACCCAAGTTTGACTAGTGACTTAGACACTTGATATAACTGGCAGGTGAGGATGGGTATGCCTATCCTAGAGGAGAGGAGATGGTGTGGTTCCCAGACAATAAGTGGGTGCCAGTGGTTGCTGGCATGGGGGGGGGGCTTGAGCTGGCACCACAAACATAGTACTCTGGCTTGGGAATGACTTGAGCTGTGACCATGCAAGCTGGTGATGGTAGCCCTTGTTTGAGCAAGGCAAGGAGTGTGCCTGCTCTGACAGAGGTGCACAAGTGGTCTCCACAGCGATGTGCTTGCTCAATTCACCACCCAGGTCAGTAGATAGGTATCTACAGTAATTATTCCACAACCACCTCCTCAGTATAGGAGTGCTTCTGACTAGAAGGTTACACCCACTGAAATGGCCAGATAAAACTGATCTCCCTTCAAGGTCTTAGTGTCTAAGATAAACTAGACTCGCCCATTTTATGGATCATCTCTGTGGCTGATGTCACAGAACAAGATGGAAATGATGGTAAAGGATGCAAATAACCATTTTGGGTTCCTGGATGATGACACCCTTTAGACAGTTCTCATCTGTGTACAACGTCAGATTCTCTGTGAACTATGGAATGAATGAGTGAACTCTAAATGAAGAAAACCTTAATCACTGGGAACAAACATGCAGGTGAAGAGATGTTCATCACATGGCATCTCCTCCAGTTCTAGAACAGACTCCTTCTACATGCCAAGCAATGTGATTCTTTGCCATTTATCAAATGTGTCTTGGAGAGCTGGATGACTACTTACATGCACTACTCTCCATACAAAAGGCAACAGAGGGTGAGAGTGGGTGTTGGCAACGTTGCATGATTTCTAGTCAAAACTGTTCCTGTGATCTTATATTCATCCTTAGAGCATCTTCATTTTTTGCAACTGGTGCAAACTGCTATTACAGCACCATGCAAGATAGACCATCTGTTTGCCTTTTGGTGTTCTTAATTATCAGCATGTTATTTAGTTAGTTAGTTATTTTAACTTTGTTCTGTCTACTCTCTGATCAACAATTTTATATTAATCTGTACTGAACTGGTAGTCTTATCCTTGGAAAATTTAAGTTAATGTTGTTTAATTCTGCAGTCCACTGTATGAATTATTACATTTTATTTTTTATAATCCTACACTGTTTTGAAACATATTACACTCAGCCTTGGATTCAGGAGGACCATATTCTGCCTTGACTGTGGCATAACAGATCAACTCTTTCTTCTTGCACATATATTGTAAGAGGTCATGAGAGTTTGCCAACCCTGTCTACATGTGTTTTCTAGACACGGAGACATTACTCAGTCTCTGTACCACATATTTATGAGTTGTGCCCACATTCTTGGCATTAAGTTGTAGAAATTTCCCTGACCCTGGAGTGCAGAGATAGGAAGCTGTGACTCTACCCCAGATTACCCAAGTTTGGTAAGTAACTCAGATTGCTGAAAGGACCAGATGAAGGTGAAGAAGGAAGGAAGTGTCTGATGCTAGATTCCCCATTAAGGAAAGGAGAAGGCAGCTAGACCCACCGCACTGCTAATCTTAGATGACAAATTGAGGTGCATGATACAGTGGGAACTAGATAATGATGCCTGTGTGCTGTACATATGATACAGTGGGAACTAGTTAATGATGCCTGTGTGCTGCACATATGATGCAGTGCGAACTAGATAATGATGCCTGTGTGCTGCACATATGATACAGTGGGAACTAGATAATGATGCCTGTGTGCTGCACATATGATGCAGTGGGAACTAGATAATGATGCCTGTGTGCTGCACATATGATAAGGTGGGAACTAGGTAATGATGCCTGTGAGCTGCACATATGATACAGTGGGAACTAGTTAACGATGCCTGTGTGCTGCACATATGATACACTGGGAACTAGGTAATGATGCCTGTGTGCTGCATATATGATACAGTGGGAACTAGGTAATGATGCCTGTGTGCTGCACATATGATACAGTTGTAACTAGATAATGATGCCTGTGTGCTGCACATATGATACAGTGGGAACTAGGTAATGATGCCTGTGTGCTGCACATATGATACAGTGGGAACTAGGTAATGATGCCTGTGTGCTGCACATATGATACAGTGGGAACTAGGTAATGATGCCTGTGTGCTGCACATATGATAAAGTGGGAACTAGATAATGATGCCTGTTTGCTGCGCATATGATACAGTGGGAACTAGTTAATGATGCCTGTGTGCTGCACATATGATACACTGGGAACTAGGTAATGATGCCTGTGTGCTGCATATATGATACAGTGGGAACTAGGTAATGATGCCTGTGTGCTGCACATATGATACAGTTGCAACTAGATAATGATGCCTGTGTGCTGCACATATGATACAGTGGGAACTAGGTAATGATGCCTGCGTGCTGCACATATGATACAGTGGGAATTAGGTAATGATGCCTGTGTGCTGCACATAAGTCAGGAAGTTTGGCATGCAGAGCTCCTTCTTAGGCAGCAGCATACGTGTCCACCAAAATACATCATGGGGAGCAGTTCAGACCTAGATAGGGAGGGGTATCCACATGGCAAATGCATGCTAGTTTGTGCTCTCACTTCCAGTGACAGAAAACTGGCTGATAGGGCTCATGCTCTGGCTGGGGAACAAACAGTTCCAATATGTACCCCTGAATGGGCAAAAGAATGGGTCACTGAGGGCAATAGGAAGAGGATGGTCTTGGTAATGCAGACAAAAACAAAATGTACAAAATATATACATTCAAGATGAGCAAAAGGCTCTCGTCTCCCTCCTATTTGTGATTTTCACAAACACAATAGCAAGGTGCATCCAATATCTGGTTGCATCTTAGTTGTTCTGCAGAACATGTCATCTTCTTGGCCTGAAGTGACTTGAATCTCCTGAATGCACTGGAATGATTTGCTGGTCTGTGTGAAGTGGCTAAGATGATAATCTGTACCCACAAATCTGAGGTCATGGCTCCTTCCTGAAAGTGAGTAGACTGACATCTTCAATTAAGGGATTAACAACTACCTCAAGAAAAGATGTTAAACTAAGTTAGGAGACTGTTGACAAGTGTGGGTAGATGGATGTGGTATGGTATTGAGAAGCACACCAGTGGTTGGGGGGGGGTTGCAGAAGGAGCACTACCTACAACACTGTACTGGACCCATGGTAGTAAAGTGGGAGCACAGTGCTATGATGCTCTCTATTTGCTATTCATTCTACATCCCTATCATCAACTATGGTCATAAACTTTGCTTAGAGACTGAATCAATTAGATCATGGATATAAGTGGCAAAAATGAGGTCCCTTTCCAGGGTTACTGGGATCACCTTCTGTGACAGAGTAGATCAGCAATACAAGAGAATCTTGGAATATTGCTCCTGCAGATCAAGAGAAGCCAGTTGAGCTTTACTGAGCACCTAATAAAGATGTGCAGTGGTTACTTATAGATAGTGATGCAAAGCTGTGAGAAAGTAGCATAAGCAAAAACTGTGAACAGTCCGATGATTTTATAGTGCAATGAGAGGTGTGTGTTAACATTTCATGTTTATAGTACATGTTAGAGTTAGAGTTTTAGGATTGGTGTTACAGATAGAGTTTTAAGGTTACGGTTAGGGGGAGTTTTAGAGTTATAAATAGGGAGACAGTTTTAGGGTTAGAGTAAGAGTTTCAGCATTAGGGTTATGATTAGAGTTCTAGGGTTAGGCTTAGAATTTGCAAAATAGAGTTTTAAGATTAAACACAGGGATAGAGTTTTAGGGCTAGGATTTTGGTGTTTTAAATGGCACTGATTACTCACACTGATTAGGTATAATGCAAAAATAGCATAAGCAATGAGTTCTATCCGATGGCTATAAGTAACCAACCCCACAAAGATGTACCCTGGTCACCACCTATAAGTGGGGAACCAGATACAGACCACTAGAAGGAGGCCCCAAATCTGTCCCAGGACACACTGGAGTGATTATTGTATTGTACTGGGAATACCTGGTGATCTCACAGTATGAGATGGAGACTTTTGCAGGAGATAGTGAAGCCTGCTCTGCCCTGGTCATCTTGTGGTTACTGTGACCTCACCAGGATAAAGGATTCAGAAAATGGATGGATGGATGGGTGGATGGATCACATGCTGCTGGGAACACCACCTTCTACTTCTGTGACATCATCAGAACCATAAACCTGTCATGTCACTGCACTGCACTGGTTCATAAGTGTACAACACTATTATCTTTAAATATACACAATCAGAAATGACGTAAGTCATTCTTCACTTACATAGCTTGCTGTGCCCAGACTCTAAAATATTCTAAAAATGGCATGGTCTAACAAAGGCACAATATATTTTGTTTAGCTACAGAATCAAAAAAAATACATACGTTATTGAATGTAGAACAGTATAATACAATAACTGACAGTCTGATGAAGTGACAAGATTTGACTAAATCCAAATATTCAAAACTTTTTAAGTACATCTAAAATGTCTTTACAGAAAGTACATCCTGTCGCCAGCAGACTTCCCACTGCCTGAGTTAACAGGATTGTAATTCTCACCATGACAACAGATCAAGATGTCAAGAAAACCACTGAGAACAGCTGGAAGCAAAGAAATGCATTCTGAAAGATGCGGTATAACACAGAGCTCATTTTCTGAAAAAAGAAACAGAAATTATTAGCAAAAAAGGACCACCAGAAACACCTAATCCACCTCTCTTCACTTTCAGCCATGATACCACAACCATTTTGTTTCTACCTTCATCATTCTTATCCAGCCCTTAATTATCAATGTCTGTATATCCCATACACTATTGTACTCTATTAATTTAATTTTGGTAACAATTATTGGTTAACATGTAATTGAACTGGTCCATTATGAAACTTTTTCAGCCACAGCTGAAACTATAATAAGAGTTAATGTATATATTATATACAGTGGATATAAAAAGTGTACACGTCCCCTGTTAAAATGCCAGTTTTTTGTGATATAATAAAATAAGACCACACTAAATAATTTCAAAACATTTCCCACCTTTAATATGACCTATAACCTGTACAAGTCAATTGAAAAACAAACAAATGTGTTAGGAGAAAAAATATAAAAAATAAAAAAAATACAATAAGCTGGTTGCACAAGTGTGCACACTCATACTAATACTTTGTTGAAGCACCTTTTGATTTAATTACAGCATTCAGTCTTCATGGGTAGGAGTCTATCAGCATGGCACATCTTGACTTGGCAATATTTGTCCACTCTTCCTTGCAAAAGTGCTCCAAATATGTCAGATTGTGAGGGCATCTTGTGTGCACAGCTTCTTCAAGTCACCCACAGATTTTCCATTGGCTCTGACTGGGCCATTTCAAAGCTTTAATTTTCTTCTGGTGAAGCCATTCTTTTGTTGATTTGGATGTATGCTTGGGGTCACTGTCATGCTGAAAGGTGAAATTCCTCTTCATCTTCAACTTTCTAGCAGATGCCAGAAGGTTTTGGGCCAAAAGTGACTGGTATTTGGAACAGTTCATAATTCCTTCCACCTTGACTAAAGCCCCAGTTCCAGCTGAAGAAAAGCAACTCCAAAGCATGATACTGCCACCAGCATGCTTCACCGTGGGGACGGTGTTCTTTTGGTGATGTGAAGTGTTGTTTTTGCACCAAATGTACCTTTTGCAATTGTGGCCAAAAAGTTCAACCTTGGTCTCATCAGACCATAACACATTTTACACACATGCTTTTGGAAGACTTGATGTATTGTTTTGCAAATTTTAGCAGGGCCTGGATGTTTTTCTGTGTAAGAAAAGGCTTCCGTTTTGCAACCCTACCCCATACACCAGACATAAGGAGAATACGGGAGATTGTTGTCACATGTAGTACACAACCAGTAATTGCCAGAAATTCCTGCACCTATTTCAGTGTTGCTGTAGGTCTCTTGGCAGCCTTTCTGACCAGTTTTCATCTTGTCTTTTCATCAATTTTGGAGGCATGTCCAGTTCTTTGCAACATCACTGTTGTCCCATATTTTCTCCACTTTTTGATGACTGTCTTCACTGTGTTCCATGGTATATCCAATGCTGTGAAAATGTTTTTGCACCCCTGATTGACACCTTTTAATAATGAGATCCCTTTGATGCTTTGTAAGCTCTCTGCGAACCATGGATTTTGCTGTAGCAGGGAACTGAATAAATGTCAGGAAAATCCTACTAGGACAGCTGATCTTTATTTGGGGTTAATCAGAGTCTCTTTGATGGTGGATGTGTACCCAAGAAGACTGAATGCTGTAATTAAAGTAAAAGGTGCTTCAATTAAGTATTAGTTTAAGGGTGTGCACACTTATGCAACCAGCTTATTGTATGTTTTCTTATTTTTTATGTTTTTTTCTCCCAACAAATTTGTTTGTTTTTCAACTGAATTGTTCAGGTTATAGGTCACATTAAAGGTGGGAAAAGGTTTGAAAGGATTTATTGTGGTCTCATTTTATTATATCACAAAAACCTAGCACTGTACATACATGTGTGTGCTTTTGAAGTTGTTGGTTCAGCATCACTAAGTACTGAGTGCAACTCAATTAAATTGAATATAATTATGTATACATATCTATATCTACCTATACACAGACAGATGTTTTATTTTTATTAATTTGCATTTATCTGGAGTAGAACACAGATCAATAGTGACCAGTTGCTGTCTCAGCCTGGATCTGTATCTTCATGCTCATGTATTAAATGTTCATAGGCTGATATTAAGCAAACAGTGACAAAGACCATTAAGCCTAGTCAACTAAATAAGTCCACAAACACATGCATAAACACACACACACATACATATTATATATATATATATATATATATATATATATATACATATAAACATTTTTGAAATAGCTGAACCAGTATTTTTCTTAAGTTTGAGAGGTGGAAGGGAAAACCCAAATGCATATATGTCTAAGGACAGTATGCAGATTGCACACAGAAAGTAACCAGAGGTCAGGATTGAATTCACATCATGCACATGTAAAACAGAAGTCTTAAATATTGAGCGGCTGTGTTTTACGGTATTCTTGCTGCCAAATTTTTATTCATATTCATTAAAGTAATGCAGACAATGAAGGGTTTGTAGATATTACTCACTTTCTTCAACAGGGTTTGTGATATAGACTCAAAAGATTAATGTACAAGTTTGCTATCTGTTGTTTTTAATTTCTCTATCTGTTGTTTTTAATTTCTCCAAGTCTTTTGGGTTTCTAATACCATGATGGGAATGGACCCCATTCTTGAGTCAAAGTATGATTAAAGTTCATGAAATGAGTATTGTTTCACTCTTTGATGTTATCCAAAAGTGCTCTTCGCAGCACTCACAATGTGCCCAGTAATGACTCCTTCTGCAATTCATATGGTGTTACATGAATTGGTAACATATGTAAATATGACTGTAAAGTCTTTTTATAAGACCAGTTGCTCCTACTACTATTGGAACTGTCTGGGTATCTTTCTTCCACATGGCTCTCATTTCTGCCTGCAAATCAAGGTATTTGCTGACTTTGCATCTCTCTGTATGCAAGACACTGTAGTCACTAGGTGTGGTGATTTTAAATCAATGCTACAATGTCTTCTTTTCTTGGACCACTATATCCTTTTTTTAGCATCTGTCTTTTGAACTGTTGGTATTGGGTGATCCCATGTGATATAAACTTCATCATTTTCTATGATTCTTTGCGACTTGTGTTTCCAGTGTTTTTCAGTCACTTCGATACCATAATGTTTGCACAATCTCCAGTGTAACAGTCTCACCACATTATTATGTCTTTCAGTATACTATCCCTCTTGCCATTAGTGTGTCACACACAGCAACAAGGTGTGTGACTGTTTCCAAGTCGGTTTTATAAAACCTACATATGTCTGTTTCTCCCACATGTTCAAGGGACTTTGTAAACGAGCGTGTAAGTAGCCCACTATCTTGGACTTTCACTTCTTGATGTGAATTCACCTCTCCTTAACCATTCCTGCATTTGTTCTTGATCAACATGAGGCTCTTCCAGAAGTTTTCTATACTTG
Source organism: Protopterus annectens (assembly GCF_019279795.1). Taxonomy (NCBI): domain Eukaryota; kingdom Metazoa; phylum Chordata; order Ceratodontiformes; family Protopteridae; genus Protopterus; species Protopterus annectens. The sequence continues at coordinate 1,152,672,860 of NC_056747.1, read as the reverse complement.
TAACTATATGTTTTTTCCACATTTCTTGCCTTCTCATCTGGTCCTTCACCTTATATTCTTTCTTTTGTTTTTTAGCACATTCAGTTGCTGCCTGTTTTTTATCCACTTCTGGTTTGATTTCCATTCCTGCTTGACATCAATATGCTTCTGCTAAATTAAGCAGAGATGTCATCTTAGATTTATTCTCCATGTTTCAAAACTTTCACTACATTTGGATCTTGTCATGTCAGTAGATATGTGTGGAGTCCAACAATTGCAGATCTATACATGTAAACAATTTCAAGAAGGCCAATCCCTCCTTTGGAACGGGGAGTACATAATCTTGGTATACACTGATTTTTATAAATCATTTGGCGAGCATGAAGCATCCTTCTTGTTTTAATATCCAATCTATCCAACACTTTTTGGGGCCAGTCAATCACTCCAAAACTATAGGACAGGAAGAGCAAATTGATTTATGGCTTGGCTCTTGTTTCTAGATGTCAATGCTGTTTTCAGGATTAATTTAAGTCTTCTAAAGTACACCTTACTGAGCTTTATTCGCATTTGTTCATGTTTTATTGCTGATCTTTCATCAATTCCCAAGTATTTATACACTCCCTCTTGCTCATTTTTGTTTATATCACATTCTTGTCCCAAACTGATGTTTTTCTGGTGCTGCAGCGTTCCTTTTTTAAAGGTTGCTTTTGCACATTTATCAAGACCAAATTACATTCCAATATCATCTGAAAAAGTTTTGACAACCTGCAGCTGTGCTTTCAGTTCCTCATCTGATGAGCTATACAGTTTTAAATCACTGACAAAGAGAAGATGAGAAGTCATTAGACTTTGTTGTTTTTGAGAAGCCAAATTGTGGCCATGGACTAAGCTGTTAAGTAAACAGCTTAATGGAAAGGCAGAACTGCAACGGTGACAGAGTGTCAACCTGGAATATCTCCCTTTGGATTTTTATCCCTGGGATAATAATCTGTCATTTATCATGGCTTAATTGTGAAGTGGTCTGCCACTGTTTCATGGTTACTGTAATGTAGTCATCAGTGTAGGGTGTATCTTATAGATTTTTTAAGCACGCTTTTATCCATGAATGTGGGATACTATCAAATGCTTTTTTGTAGTCAGTCGATGCCATACTTAGATTCTTCCCCTTCTTACAGTTCTCCACTATAACTTTGTTTAACAACAAATGATCCTTTGTTCCATATGACTTTCTTTTATTGCCCTTTTGTTCTACTGCCATAATTGAGTTTTCTTCTAAATGACTATAAACTCTGTCGGCGTCAATTCCCGTGTATATTTTATACATCGTCGGAAGACAAGTTATTAGTCTATAATTTTTAGGGTAGCTTGCAGATTCACTCTTAAGTAAAAGCATTGTTTTTCCTGTTGTTACCTTGGTGTCTGTTTGGGGTGTGTATATAAATAGTTCTTAGTCATAGCAAGATCCTCATGCAAAGCAGTTAATACTTTAAGCCACAGGTTAGGTATTGCATCTAGGCCTGGGGTTTTCTAGTTAGCGGCTTTTCTTATCTTTGTTTCAATCTCTCTGGCTGTTATTTCATCCCATTTCATATCCTCTACCTTTAAACTTCTTATTCTTTCTTTTACTTTTTCTGTCCATTTAGCATCTTTGTTATGCTCCACAGGATCTTCATAGATACTTCTCCAAAATGTATCTACTTTCTCTTTTTTTTGGCAGTCTTTCAATTCCTTTTACATTTTTTCCCAATTCTCTATAAAACATTTTTGGGTCATCAATAAATTGTTTATTTTGTATCTGTCTTTGTATCTTCTAAGTCTTTCCACCTGTTTTGAAATTTTTAGTTTGTTATCTCCAGTAGTGCATAATAGAGCCTAGTTTGTTATAATACTGTGCATTGCTTTTATCACATCTATCTTCTGTAGTATTTTTGTTGATCTGTTCCCTCTTCTATAATCTTCTAACAATAACACTTCTTGTCTTAGCTGCTTTATCATTTTCTCTATTCGATATTTCCATGATAGCATTCGCTTTCTCCCCTTCCTTTCCCTTACTATCCTGTATTCCTGTGGTAGAACTTTATCAGTTATTAATTTAGCAGCACAGTAATATATTCTGTTTGTCTTTTCCGCGGTGGTGCAGCGGTAGCATTGTTGCCTCACAGCAAGAGGTTCTCCCATTCGATTCTCAGCTAGTGTGCAAGGAGTGCCTTCTGTGTGGTGTTTGCATGTCCTCCTCGCGTGTCGAGTGGCATTCCGAAAGACATGCATGAATGGGCATGCCTTCGTTGAAGGTTGGGCATCGAGCTGGCAACTCGGCACCATGAAAATCTACTGCCAATCATTAGCGGACCGGAGTTCCGCTGAAAGCCAAAAGACAACAACAGTAATATATTCTGTTTTCTTCTGTTATATCGCATGGATCTCTATGGACAGTCCTAATTACTGTGCTCATTTGTTTGATCAAACTTCTGACTTTTGGGGTTTTATTAACCTTCTACAGTCTATTTCTCTCAATGATCTTGATATATCTGTCTTTGTCTATTAAATCAAGCAACTCTTCTCTTAACTCCTTTTCTTCCATACTAAGGGGACATCCCTTGTTTTCTGTTTCCTGCGGGCATTCTATAGAAAGTTCTATAACATCTTCCTGTGGCACATTCTCTTCAATTTCATCCTGTGTCATCTGTTGTTCTGTCATCTGGGAACTCACTGGCCTATCACTCCTCCACATTGACAGCATCAGAGTTTCCACAGTTTCCTGTTCCTTCTTTGCTGTCTAGCTTCAAGTGAACATTTTATACTGATTTCCTGTGGAAGGCTCCAAAATATCTTGATATGGCACCTGACCAATTGCTTCCTGTTCCACTGGTTTCCCCTTAATATGGATATCCATTGCTCTGTCCTGTTCTGGTGCTTTCTGCATTTGATTTTCTACAATGAATCCTTCTCTTTGCAGCTGTTCCATTACCTCAATTTCTATTTCTTTGACTTCTCCATTACTAATCTCTTTTTCTACTTTTCCCTCTTTGTCTTCTTAATTTTTGTATTGTAAAGTTTTCCATATCTGGATTTCTTTGCCTATATTTTTCTTCAAATGTCTTTAGTACTGCTCTTTTTGTATTGGTTAGTTTTGCTTTCTCCTTTGCATAAATATTACACCATATTTAATCTCTTTTCCTTTCCCATGTCCATATTTCTTCTTCACATGTCTCCTGATCTTCTTGCTTTTCCTTATTCTGGGGACACACTCCATCATGCTGTGATGTAGTCTGTTTTAGATCTTCTACATTAAATCCTTCACTTCGCAGGCACTCCATAACTTCAACTTCTATTTATTTAACTTCTGCTTTATTAATCGTCTTTTCTACATTATATCTTTGTACTATTAATCTTTTTATTGTGAAATGTTCCATACCTGAATGCCTTTGCCTGTATTTCTCTTCAAATATCTTTGAGACTGCTTTCTCTATATTAGTTAACTTGGCTTTCTCCTTTGCATAAATATTGCACCATATCAAATCTCTCTTTCTTTTCCATGTCCATATTTCTTTTTCATATTTTTTCAAATATGGCTAGGTTTTGTTGTTTATATTTTCTCACTTCCTCAGGGGCTTTTTTTTCCAAAGAGATCAACGTTTCTTGATCTATATACTGTTTTTCAAAAGTTTGTTGTATTAATGAACACAAATTTTTATTTGAAGCTTGACAGTTTTTCTTGTGCAAGTATTTTTCTTTCCTCTAATTTCTCTCTTAATCGTTTTGTATATCTTGTGTCTGGAAATTCCAGGCTTTTTACATAATAGTAACAATACATCATTTCTTTCTTATCCTCAATAGTCCACACTATCATCTTTATGGCTCTTCTTTGGCCAATCAATTTTTGCTGTTTTTGTGGACTGTTGCTTCCTTCTACAACAGGGAGGCCACCCTCCCCCTGAGCCTGGTCCTATTGTAGGAATGTTTCCATATTTTGAGGATTCTACGCTGTCATTTTTTCCCGTCCTGGCACCAGTGCACCTGCCAGGATTGGGCACTTTTTTATCCTAGGTCTTGTGCACCCAGCTATCTTTTTTTATTTGTGATTTACTTCTGTCCATGATATATGCTATATAAATACAATCTATATATCAGTGTCACCTTGGTGAGATTTTGTGAAAAACAGGGTCCACCTCACGAAGGTACTCACCAAGACTTGAGGAAGAATTCAGTTTCAGCACTTCTACTCTCCTTTGCTCGCTGACTTTTCATCTCTCCCTCAGGACCCCTCTCTCTCTATGCTATCTGTACTTTGGGTGTCCAGATGACCAAAAAGGAACAGATACATAGAAGCAAGGCAGTTATATTCACTCACTTTTTGGGCCATGTTATACTTACCTGACAACAATTTGCATTTCTCAATAAATCAGTAACAAAAAGAAATAAAATATGACTGGAAGTGTTGCAAATGCTGCATATTGCCTGACTCAAGACAGCAGCAGCAATGCTTTGGAAATATGCCCAGTTTGCTGGAGGGCTGATCAGAGAAGGACATGACTAAATGCCTAAAGTATTTCTCCTCCCTGCATAGGTGTATGAGGTGGATACAGGGAGGCACTGCGGTTCTAGCCCCAGTGGGTGTTGTTGGTTGCTAGAATCAGCTGAGGCAGTGCCTGTGGGCTCTAGTTTACATATGCAAATCATATAAATATTTATACTTAGCATACGAGTTGTATATGTTTAGGCACAAATATTCTGTTTTTGCAACTTGGTGGTGTACTGTTGACTGATTATTATTTATTTATTTGTCTTTTTTTGACCAGGAAAGCCTGACTGAGCAGAGCTCATTCTCATTGGAGGCCTGGGAAAAAAGGTGTATCACAGTACATTCATATTAACAAGTGGATTTTAGCCAGTTCTCAGAAAAACAGTTACATTTCTCAGAAAAAAAACAGTTACAAGACAGGGATATAGACTGAAGTATTTACATTGGTATGTTTAAGTCTGTACAGTTCTAGTAGCTCTAAATTCTTGCAGGAAGTAAACGGATTTATACTGTAGAAGGGAAAACTTTGTTGTGAGGAAGTTCAGTACAGAAAGGTTTGTAAAGAGGTCAAGAGATGTAAGTACAGTTAAGTAAGTTGTAAAATTATGCAGGAGGGAAGATATTAGTATTGTAGAAGAGGGTAGTGGGGATTTTATTTGAGTGAGAGGGCATGGCATAGGATTAGTTATATCTATGCTGTCTGTTCCAAACTGGTGTACCTGGAAGATTTATAACAAGGTATATAGGGAATGCATGAGAGGGGTACAGCAGTGAATGACAGCTGTTTGAAAAACAGAAGGATGAGAAGTAGTGTTTAAGAGGGGTGTATTGATTCAAGTACAGAAAGGAAATAGTTAGCAGTAGGTAATAAGTTTATGCTTTCACTAGAGGTCTCGACCCGGTGCAACATGAACATGAGCATGACCAGGACTGGGTAAGGTATTGTTTGAGCTAGATTCTACAGCTTGGGAGTTTATTAGTCGTTTTTACTTGTGTAGGGATGGTGTTACAGAGTTTGGAGATTTAACAGGACTATAATGAGTGTCCCAATGAATTATTTGCTTTACTAGTGCTCAATAGAAATTTCTTACCAGAACAAATGTTTCTTTTACAACTGCAGGGCAATAGTATATATTTTTAATTCAGGCATTCAGTTTGTATGCCATAACTAGCTGACAGTGTGTGTTAGGTAGTTGTTAAGCTCTGGCCAGTTTAGCTATTTTAAGGCTTGGCAGTAGTGGGTTTGGTGTGAAATGTTGGTAGCAAATATAGCTACTCTACTGTAACAGGAGGCTAGTTTGGATTTCAATGTAGACCGTAGGTGTGCAAGGATAAGTGAGACATACAAGAGGGCTGGAAGTAACTAGGATTAGGCTAGTTTTTTTCTTGTTGTGTCTGTAAGGTATTGTTTGGCCTTATAAAGGGAGACACACTTCTGGTGGGTCTTTTTAATTGTTTGAAGACTATGTAGATCAAATGTAGGACTGCCATCTATTACAATGCCCAGTAATTTGGTATGTTAAACAGTGAGGGAATTGAACCATTAGAATTGTTGCATGTAAGGGTGGAGGTAGCAATTTGTTCTGGATGTAAAAGTTTGTTTATGGATGTCTAGAAGAGTTTTGGGTTGTTTTGATATTTATTTTGGAGGATGTTATAATATGTTTGCTGGTCACATTTTATTTGTATTTTGTCATATTCCTTAGTTGCAGTTGCCTGAAAAGTTTAAATATATTTTGTGTTTTGTTTTTGAGCCACTCTTTCCAGGGTTTGTCATGCTGTAGCATTAGTTTCTTTTGTTAGCCATGGTGCAGGCTTGGATTTGACCTTTAGATATGTTGATATGTACCGGGACAAGATTATTGAGAATTTGCCACTTCTAGAACATTCTATCATTGTTTGGTAGTTTAGTGACAACTGGTCATGTTTATGTAATGTAAGTGTTCATCACAGTCAGCTGTTGTGTTATGCCACTGTGTGTTACTAGGGTAACCATGACTGGTACACACTCGTACATTACTGTCTGTTGCCATGACTGTTTGGTTCAAATTTGGTGCCTTCAGTTTTTGTCCATGAGGTTCTGCAGAGCCATACCGTGCAAACACTGTTTTGCATTTCTGTCATGCCTGAGTGATTCTGTGGTAGCCGTCAAGTGTACTTCTGTCTGCTTTCTCACAGGTAATAGTGATGCACAGTAATGCTACAACAGCATGTGTAATGACTATCCATTTGGCTGTATGCTTGCCATTTGTTTGACTTATGTAGTGCATGAGCTCAGGTTATACGATAATATACACTGTGGCAAAGGATGAAATGTTCGGTAATGTTGAGCTTATTTTTCATATTCTGAAACATTTACAGTCTCAGTTTTTACCATTTATGGTCTTATGTACATGTGCACATGCAATCATTTGGTTATTTACATTACAACCATACTTGGTGCACAAATAAACAGCAAGGTTAGTTACAAGGGGAGAAACTATGAAAATGATGGGGCAGAGTCTCCTTCTTATGGATGTGGCCTTCTGTCAGAAGAACAACCTCTGCCACACTTCACTGAGCATATGTCAGAAAGTGCAAATTCCCAAGAGAGACATACCTGGCTGTCAAATTATGCAAGGGGCTATAGGGTGGTTGGAGAGAGGGCTTCATCTCAGACATGATATACAAGTGAAACACTATTAGGTATAGATGACTAGGATAAAGATTACTCAGAACATGCTAATAAGTCTGTGCTGGAGAAGCTGACCGTGAAAAATGGGAGTGGCTAGCACAGACTTTCCCCTTTCTGAGGTAGGGAGGCAGCCAACCACTGCATGACTAAGAAGCAGCAGCAACACTGTGCATCCATGTACAGGAGCTGCATTCTGACTGATGCATAAGAATTTACATGTGTTCTTAAGGCAGGAGTGTGGAAGCTTTTTTGATGTCAAGGTAATATAAGGTCTACTGAATATACAATCAAATGACCTTGATGGCTGCCTGGCTGATGGCCAACCATGACAGTCTCTCACCTGTGGGGAAAAAATGATCTGATCGGGTCACAGGAGAGGTGATGGTTAGTGAATACAGGTGAAAAATACACAGAAAAAAGACCGTAAGGTCAAAACTGACTGACTGAATGTTGCCTAATCAAAACTCAACATTAACATTTATTACATCATTCTCTGAGGTTTGGTGATGTCAGAGTTAGATATAAGAAGTACAGAGTTAAATCACAGTTGCTCGACTACACAGAAAATGACTGAAATAAACTAGATATGATGCACTGCTGACATGTAAAATACTAAGCATTATGTTACATTTACAAATCACAAAATTAAATCTGTGTATAGCATTTAGTTTGAACTGCCTTGTAACAAAATTTATATTTATTATTAGTCTCACAAGACTATAAACTTTCTTAGTACTGTATGCTTAGGAAACATGACTCTGCACAGGCATACTACATAAAGTATACATCCGACAAAGAAGCTCATTAAAACAAGTACTGGTTTTATATACACAGTCAAGGAACAACTCTTTATATATATATATATATATATATATATATATATATATATATATATATATATAATCTGTAAAGCATTCAGTTTCATCTACATAACAAAAGTGTGAGATGTGGCCCTCCATGCGGAGGTGTGACATTTTCTGGGACATATATCGATTTTGCCTGCAGTGCTTTATATTTCCATCTACTGCGTGAATAATATGTCAGTAAAAGCATTCTTTCAGCAAAATATTCTTGGTCACATCAATTTGATGAAATAAATGCACAGTCAGATATCAATGCAATAAAGGAAATGGATAATGACTTTGTCTGCCCTGCATTAAAAAAAAAAATTTTGCGGACATGTAAAATATTATATTTAGTAAGTGTAATCAAAGCACCCTGTGGTCAGTCATTCTCAGCTAAATAGCCATTGATCCTCATTTAGATGATGGATATTCACTGCCAGGATGGGAGGATGATTCTGACAGGCCGTGACCACAGCCTGGGGTGATTCTGGGGTCTCAAGTGCACCAAGAAGAGGGCTGCTACAGAATCATTCAAAATATTAATTTTAAAAAAATAAGCAAGATTGTTCATTATCTTCTAATTTTAATATATTTGTTTGGTTGTTTATGCAGCAACTAAGACTGTTTTTTTCAATGATGATGATGCAGTCAAAGTATGTTTCCTGTCAGACATCAATAACCTGTCCATGGAAACAACACTCAGGTTTCAGATGGTTGATATGAGTGAAGCTTGATGTTTATCCAGAAAGCTGTTTTCTCTCCATCTTGGGGAAGGAGCCTATTGTTTTATTAGTATCATATAATTATGTGACAGACAGATACACACAGAATGATACACAAGCAGATACCATGCCACACTATGCAAAACACACACACACACACACACACACACAATGGTCCACAAGCAGATACCATGCCACACTATGCAAAACACACACACATAGTGAGTGTTAATTTCACAAGCAGGGAAAACTTCCTGACCACTTGCAGCAGGTATTTGTTAATGATAACTGCCCCCACTTATGCTTGTACAGAATCCACTGTGGTATAAGGGTCACCCTAACAGACTCACTCTATGGAGACTCCAAGGTATAGTGTCACAAGCAAGGGACATACAAGGCAAAGCCGATAATGGAATAGACTGACTAAGCCAGTCCTGATGAGACTAGATGATTATGAGATAAAAAGGCTAGTCAATAATTTAAAATTATTGTTTAGTTTAACAATATGAGTGCAACCATTCATAATTTATTTATTTATTTTGACATTTGTTAACCAGGCATGTCCGACTGAGCAATAGCTCATTTTCAGAAGAGGGCTGGGGAGAAAAGCCCCATACAAAAACAGTTACAATAAAAATATTGTAAACAGAATTTAACAAAAATATATGAGATAATAAATACAAAGAGTACAGTTTAAAATTTTAAATAAAAAACATACAAATAATTAGGGCAAAAAATAGAATAAGAAGTGGGATTCTGCATGTTGGGAAGAAGAAGTAGAATGTAGTAGTATGGAAATTATAAGCTTGGCAAAGAAGAAAGAGAAATAAGTTACACAGAAGTACAAGTCTGAAGGAAGAGAAAAAGAAAGAAAAACAGAGTAGATAAGATGTGTGGACTAAGAAGAGGAGGTTAGTAGACAATAAATAGTTAGTAGCTGACAGAATTTAAGAAGGGTTTTGGCATGAGCAGATCCATGAGTTTTGTAGATTTTCTTTTAAAACTTTTTTGAAGATATGAGTATGGTGAATATTTCTAATAATAATAATAATAAAGCAGGACAGAACATCAGTTCAACCAGCTGCAGAAATGTAACAGGGCAAGGAGGCATGATATGTAACTCACTGGAAATAAAGCAGATATGGCCTAGGTGGGGTGAAATACTTCCCGTTATGTATATATCCCCTTCTGTCACATGCTAGACAGCTGGAATCTACCCTCTAGTATTTTCAAGAAGATCAAAACCTTCCATTGCATACACAAACCTCTTTGGTCTCTCAAGTTATATTTCACTCTAACTTATTTTCAATAGAACACTTCAGCTGTATTTCAACTATTACTCACGCCCACCCTCATTTCTGTGCAACTCTCTCTTTAACAGGATGCCCCATTTCTCATTTAGTCAGTCAGCTTTATTAATATGCATAGTAAACTTGGCACGCACAGTAAATTGACAAAAGAATGTGCTAAAAGAGAAAAAAGTAAAAAAAATAATAAGAAAGAGATTTAATAAACACAAACACATGCAGAAATAGACACAAACATATTTAGTGCAAATTGAAGTGTATTGTATTCTTATAGAGCTAGTTTAGATCACCAAAACAGATAATTTTGTTTTATTGTGCATTGAAGTTATAAATATGAAATGGCAAGTGTCCAAGCAAACTAAAAATTGTTTTAGGAGGGATGCAAGACCTCCTACATCACCCAATGTGAGTACGGTGCCCTTCATACAGAACTAATTATAAATTCCTCCTCCTCACTCACAGTCTTTGGAAAAAGGACTGCACCTTTAGTTATTCTTATTTCACAACCATATGATGAAGAAAAATCAAAACCAGTTTCTACACTTAATGACTGCCACAAAGAGCATGCACGAAGAAAGTAAAGAACATCACAAACCGTTAAAACATAAAAGCATAACATAGCCTAACACTAAAAAACAGTGCAAGAATAACAATAAATTATGCACAATAATGTCCTCCCCGCAGTTGGGTGGGCGTTCGAAAGCATGCGTAAATGGGCGTGCCTTCGTTGAAGGTTGAACATTGAGCTGGCACCTCGGCGTTCGTCAAAATCTACTGCCAATCATTAGCGGACCGGAGTTCCTCTGTGGCGACCCCTAACTGGGAAAAGCCGAAAGACAACAACAACTTTTTTGGCATTGCCAACCTGATAAACCATCTAACATAGCTAAACCAGCCCAGAAATATCTGAAGATGATGATGTTCAATTGTTAATTTTTAACATGTTTCTTTCCCTTAGGGAACTGGTTGATTCGCCAGTCTGATTTCCCAAGTCTTTCCCCAACAATAACCAAGAGGAATAATATTAGATTGGTAGGTTTTACACTGTTTTGTTCATGTTTTTTTGGTCTGCATTTATGAAAGTATGAATTTTTTGGTCGGTCTGCATTTATGAAAATATGAATTTACTTGCTATAGAGAAGGCATATATATATATATTTACTTCTGTAGTGATTTTAGCATACTGTATTATTTATAGTATTATTTATATTTTATAGTAGTTATATGGTTATATCACAACAACTGACCTTGAAGGGTTAATGTATGGAATTGTTTTGAACTAATTGGTTGACCAATGGAGTTGAACTCGCTACTATGATAAGTGTAAAGGTACTGTGGCAGATGATTCTGAAGTCTCCTGAATGGAGATGAAAGCGCTAAATCTGCCTTGTTTTTAGTTTAGTTGGTCTTATATTTTGAATAAATCTTTTTCCGTGGAGCCTGTCTTGTACATATTATTGGGACTGGATATTACAGTTATATACTCTCCTGAATAGAAGACATAGAAGGAGGGATAGCCTTTATTGATACCTGGAACAGTGTTGGTGCTTTCAGTTTTGTTTTGTGTCTTGTGCTCGTGTGGATTACTAGTGATGCTGTTCAATGCCAGGAATGTAAGGAAAAAAATCTACTCCCTGCTAGCTATCCTAACCCTAGAAAATATAACCATCTGTGTAGTTATTGAGACATAGTTTAAATCTACAGAGAGCACCCCAACAGAACAGGGGTACACAGACCAGCTATTGCACAGAGAGAGAAAACTTACATAAAAAACAATCACACCTCAACTGGTTCAGCAATACTCATATTTATGGGGACATGATAAATTGAAGCGTTTAGAGGAGTATGGATTAAAAATTATTCTGGTGTGGCAGCTAAGGATATGTAGGAAGAGACTAAACAAAAGAGAATGCAAAAACTGAGAATCTGGAAGTTTTGTTATATGGATATGGATAGTAAGATACAAGCAGTTAAAATGTTTAGTCCCTTTAGTCTTATACAGGTCAGGCATATTTTTATCAACTAGAGAAAAGTTGTGGACAGCAATTAATAAACGCCGAAATAAAGAGATGAAGGACTTAATCTGGGAGGGGAAGATGGCAAGAGTCAAGTGGGTATGCTAATTCTTATAATAAAAGGAGGAGGACTGGGATTACCCGATGGGTATTTCAGAGCTAAGCAGTTAAGGTTCCTATATATAGCAAAAGCAGAAACCTATAATTCAATGTGGGAAAGGGATGATGATGAAACAGGGGCGAAGCTCAAGAAGCAAGGAGAGATTGGGATTTTGGATGCAAACTTTAAGGAGAATAACAATAATCATACAGAATATTATGTTCATAAAGTAGCAGAACGTATTCCAAGAACTAACCCAACATGGGAAAGGAGATTCTGCCAATAAGGATAACTGCAATTAGGAATACAGACAACAGGCAAGAGGGGCTGGAATTTATTAGAGAAAACTGGCAAATGTACCAAGGTACTGAGAACAAATAACTAGGCAGGGAAAGGTAATAGAATGGGAAGATGCCAATAATTTATTTGGACTGCAGGTTACAGATTGCCTTCCCTGTCAAGGATTGATATCAGAGTGCAGGCAAAAGGAAAGAAATAGGGAGGTCCTAAATGAAAGACCAGCAGTGGTAGAGTTTTTAGTAAAATCTAGAACATAAGCTGCTGTTAAAAAAGGAATAATCAGTAGAGCACATAAAATATTGCATGATAATTATAAGAATCAATCAGAGGAGATTAAAAAGGATTGGGAAGAAAGACTGGATAAGCAATTCATAAATAAACAATGGGGGATATATGTTTGTCTCGCAAATATACAACAAAATCTAGAAGATTTAGGATTTTTGTGTGGAAATGTTTACATAGATATTTTTATACCCCAAGCAGACTCCAGAGAATTTTGCCTCAGGTAGACAGCAAATGTTGGAGGTGTGATGGGGAAGAAAGCAGTAACTGGGAACATATTTTCTGGGAGTGTAATGAGTTGGCAAACTTTAAAGATCTCCTGCAGACTACTCTATCAAAGATACTGGGTGAGCAAATTGGTGTAGCTAGGGAAATATTTCTTCTGAGCTATATTAAAGAATCGGAAATTAGCAAGATATAGTAAGGCCTTGCTGAGTCTAACTATGGTGGCTGCCAAAAAATCACTTACTAGAAAATGGAAATCAAAGTCTAAACCAGCTGTACTATAAGTAGTGAATACAGTAACAGAGATAAAATAACTGAAATTGGGATCCTTGGAAAAGGCTAGGAGCAAACTACATAGGAAAAATGGGAATTGTGGGAACAATACGTACAGGGGATGAATGAAGTTTAAAAGAAGAAAAGATTTGAATGGGCTATGTAATGTTTAACTGACAATGATTGGGAAGTTTATAAGTGATTTATAATGTTTACAACTAAAATTCTGTCAGTATGTTTTGTGATGTAAAATGCCTGCAACTGGGATTATGTTAATATGGTTTGTTTTCATTTATGTACATGTATAATTGCCTATGTCATAACTGATAATTTAATAAAGATGTTTCTTGCTTAAAAAAAGAAATGATCACTTAAGTGGTAACCTATTCAGAGAAACTGACAAAGCTGGTAAGCTAAGTAGTTGGCTGCCTAAGACAAACTCGTCAGTTTTTTTTCCATATTTTTGGCGTTTAGATTCTATATGCTTAACTGTTTTAGTCATTTATTACTGTGACTTTACTAAGATAGTTAAAATGCTGGTGTTTGTACATTGATAGCAAAATTAGTAATATTTAGCGAGAATATGGATCCATGTGATTTGCTACATAGTATTTTTTAGTCTGTTATACTGTAACTTTGTTTCATTATTAAACTGTTCCTGGTGATCTCGCAAAAAAAAAAACAATTACAGCTCGACTGGTCGAGCAGTATGATGCACTTGAGCTCCTCCATGTATATTGCACCATAAACAAAGTCCCCCACCATATCTTGGTGAGCTATAGGTCCCCCCCCCCCCGTGACCAAGGAAATTCATACCACTTACTTAAATGAACTTGAAGTCACTTTCCATTCAAATCTTCAACTACCCCACTATAACTTGAGCATCATACTCAGCTTTAAAGTAGCAGGTAGAAAGAGTCCTAGACATCATCATCACAAATGCCCTGTACCATCTGGTCTGTATGTCCACTACGGGTGTCACCATCTTTGACCTAGTTCTCACCAACATGGGTAAACATTTCAATTCTATCCCAACCCCTTGAGCATAACATCCTTACTAGTCAGGTTGAACCATAAAGCTGTCTCCTTTGGAATAAAAATAAAACCTTGGACACCGGGTAAACCTGGAACTTTCAGGAATTACTGCAAGGCAAACTTCTGAGTTTTAAATGGCACCCTAGCAAAATTTCAAGCCCCCCCATCCCAGGGAACACCACTACCTATTGGAAGTTATTCACAAAAACCCTTTAAAGTCATGTATACAGCTACATACAGACAACACAACCTACTGAAAGTAAGCTCAAGACAAACTCAAAAACAAGCCACCCTGATAGAATCCAACCATCAATATGTTGTACAACAAAAGGAAGAAATCATGGCCAGAAATAATAAATGCAATGCCCAACAAAGTAAAGAATTCCCTCATCAAAGTAAATAAGCAGCTCAGGACACTAATTAAGTCTACCAAAGCCAAATTTGAGGTACAAGTAACCTCTCAGGCTAAGAGCAACCACAAAGCGTTCTTCAGCTATGTCCAAAACCTCAAAAGCAATACACAACAATATGCTGAATTAATTGAAAATGAAGTCACCTTTACTGATACAGAGGATTTAGCATATCTAGTGGCCGATAATCTTATTCCAAATTTTATCCTGCTTTCTTGCCCAAACACCTGTCTAGAAATATCTTCCCAACCATACCACCCCCAACTATCAGTAGGAGCAGGTCCTCATTGCACTTTCCTAGGCCAAAAACACCACATCAAGGGACCTGATAAACTTCTAAGATGCCTCCTTAATAGCATGAAACACAAGCTATCGGGGCCACTAGAAGTAGTATTCAATTGTAGCCTCCAAAAAGGCTGCATGCCAATTGAATGGAGGACTGCAACTGTTACCCCACTGCACAATGGCAGGCCATCTATAGACACAGGAAACTACTGATCCATAAGCCTGACTAGTCTCATATGTAAGGCCATGGATAGAATTATCACAGTCATGATAAATAATGGCATAGGAGACCTTCTGACATTGGAGCCATCCAAGTTTGATTTTTTCAAGAGTAGGTCATATCTGGTGAACTTCTTCAAGATCAACAAAGCAGTGGATTAGGGCAAAATAGTGCACACTGCCTACCTTCACCTGGACAAAGCATTCGACACAGCACCACACTCAGGCACTGTATGTCACCTGCTGAGTAGCCAGCTGGCTCAAAGATAGGACACAAGAAGGAAGGATAGGTGAATCTACTTCCACAGAAAGGCCAGTCAGGTACAGTATCCCAAGGCACAGTGCTGGGGTCACTCCTTTTTGGCATCTATTTCTCTGAAAGTCAAAGCTAGTGTCAAAAGCCTCTGGCTGACTACATTTTCAGATGATTGCAAACTAGGCACAGTCATAAAATCCCCAAAGATACAAACATTCTCTAAGAAGGCCTGACCAGTCTAATAACTGGTTCCAGAGTCACAGTCTAAAACTCTATGCCAAAAAATGCACAACAGTATCTTTCAGAAAGACAACCACCCCTGGAAATTACTGCATTGATAATACACTCCTAAGAAGTGACCCTGTGGTCAGGGATTTGGGAACACATGTAGACAGTGACTTGGCTTTTGACCATCATGTGTCTGCTGTAGTAAGGAAATAATTTTACACTCCACAACATATATTCAAGGTTATGGCATTTAAGCCCAAAGATGCCACTGTTCCATTGTACTCAGTCCTCATTCGACCAATGATTAAGTACAATGCCCCCTTCAATATGCACCTGACCAGGCATATACAACAACTGGAGTGTCCACAGAGGTTCCTCACAAAAAGAATATATGGTGGAAAAAAATGTCCTTAGTGGACTGCCTGAAAGCCTTATTCTTATACACTCTGTCCCCTACAGAATGCTGGGAGATGTTCTTTGCTTGGGCTTCAAAGAATCCTCCAAACCAGTACTTATGTACCCGCTGCATATCTGCAAAACAAATGGTTTTAGAAACACCTGATCTAAGAACCTAAACCCTATCTGCAACATAAATAAGACAAAGAGCTGTGTGTCTCAGAGACTACCCCCTTCTCTGGAATAGGCTTCCCACTCATGTGACGAAAGAGTTCCTCCCTGTGCCTATTCAAGCACAACATGGATCAGTGGGTGGGGACTCTTACCTTTACCTCTAGTCTGCTACCTCTGTCTCTACCAGAAAGAGGAAGCTTATAAGTACCCAATCACTCATATCCAAGCTATACCTACAATAAAATCAGGGGTATCAAAACCTATCAGATATATCTGGGAAAGCATGGCCAGGCTTAAAAAGGTCCTTTAGGGTAATTAGCCTAGTAATTATCTATGAACCTCAATATACAGATCAGATGTCATTGCCGACAGAATAGGTCAAGTCACAAAGCTGTGACTTTACTGACCTGTTAGTACTTTTCACTGTGGAACATGCCTGAAGACACTGTGGTATTAGGTCCCAGACTCAGAGCACCTGATAAGTAATGGACCAGTTACTGAGGCTTTTTAGCACATCCTCAGAGCCTCTTACGTCTCCACAGTAGTTGTTGGGACAATAACAGCAGCTCTGTAAGGAATTACCAGCTCTTTAAAGTAGGAAAAACCTAAGCTGTGTAAGGCTGAAAATACCGATGGCAAAACTTTAAGCACAGTACATGAACATACCGGCAGCCAGTGCAAACCATGAACGATTAATGGCAGCTCTAAACTAGCTGCAAGTGATCAAGCTTCATGTTAAGCAGTGCACAGAGAAGGCATTGCAATAGTCAACACACAAGTGTGGACGACTACTGTAAGGTGCCTGGAATCAGGTGCCTAATCCAGGCGATATGCCTCATGCAGTAAAAAGAAGCCTAAATGGTGTATGACACCAGGTTCTAAAATATCAGCTTGTCATCAAGGTGCTCTTCAAGGTTATGTGCCCTGTACTCAAATTCCATCCTGTAGCCCTGTGAATATTGTGGGGTCAAATATCCAAGAGACAAGCTGCAGACTAACTTTGTGGACCATGATCAGCCAATGCCTCAGCCATGGCCATGTTGTATTTCCACCAATTACTTTTTGTCAATGTCACAGTAGCTCAGTGGTTAGGATCTGTGCCTCACAGAATCCAAGGCACTAAGGTACTTGCTGTATGTGCAGAGTTTGTGTGTTAGCCTTGGGGGGGGGGGGGGGGGATTTCCCTGAAAATTTCAGTTTTCTGCTAAAAACATGCTGTTTGACTGGGTACTGTACAACTGCTCATATATATTATATTTACTCTCGTCACATACTGCGGTGGTGGTGCTGTGGTAGTGTTGTCGCCTCACAGTAAGACGTTGTCCTGTTCGATTCTCAGCTAGAGCATCTTCTGTCTGGAGAAATGTGTGAATTGGCATACCTTCGTTGAAGTTTGTGCGTCAGGGCTGGCAACTTGGCAAGTAAAAATCTACTGCCAATCATTAGCAGACCGGAGTTCCGTTGTGGCAACCCCTAACCGGGAAAAATTGAAAGACACAACAACTGTGACACAGGCTATACTGCAGTGGTGGTGCTGCGGTAGCGTTGTCGCCTCACAGTAAGACGTTGTCCGGTTCGATTCTCAGCTAGCGCGTCTTGTGTGTGGAGACATGCGTGAATGGGCATACCTTCATTGAAGGTTGTGCGTCAGGGCTGGCAACTCGGCACGTAAAAATCTACCGCCAATCATTAGCGGACCGGAGTTCCGCTGCGGCAACCCCTAACCGGGAAAAGCTGAAAGACACAACAACAACCGTGACACAGGCTCCAAAATAGGTCAAGTCATTTAACTAAATGATATATGAATACATTAAGTTAAAGCAAATCCATCAGTGGATGCTGTCTAGATTTATAACAACAGATTTACTGACTGTGCCCCCCACCCCCCTAACTATATATACTAACTCCAGGATCGCACTACAGTGGGGAAAAGGGCATATACATTTTATTTACACAACAGTGCTTACATTCAGTGAAGTGTGATTCAGTAAAATGAGTTGATTCAGTAAAATGAGTTTTCAGTGATTTGAACTTTCAGCGATTTGGTGAGTGTTTTCAAATTCAGTGAAATGAGTTTTCAGTGAATCAAAGTAGACCTCTCTCTCTCTCTCTCTATATATATATATATATATATATATATATATATATATATATACACATGCATGTATGTGTGCATATATGTATGTATGTATATATAAATCTCCACAATCACCCAAGCTTGTGAATCACTGCTAGTGCACAAACAGAAGCCACACCCGCACTGAATCTCAGTGAGAAACAACGATCAGTAAGGTATAGATTAGGGAAGTCTGCATAACCAACTGAAACTTCATCCAGAGGAGATAAATTGTTCCTAGAATAAAGGCAACTAACTGGCTTAAAAGAAAGAAGCAATACAGAGCAAACTGATACAGATAAACAGGGATATAGACACAGTAACTGTCTGCTTACCTTTAAGGCCCTAATAAGGCCTAGCAGTTGACAGGAATGAGTCAGCTACTGCCATTAAAGGTGCTCCTCTTTAGGAGTTAATGAAAATGTACAAACTTCAAGATCCACATACATTTTTCACAAGGATATAGACACAGTAACTGTCTGCTTACCTTTAAGGCCCTAATAAGGCCTAGCAGTTGACAGGAATGAGTCAGCTGCTGCCATTAAAGGTGCTCCTCTTTAGGAGTTAATGAAAATGTACAAACTTCAAGATCCACATACATTTTTTCACAACCAGAACTGCATCCCAGATATAACCACAGGTTAACCCAAACTGGATAAAAGTCCCCTAGCTCTCCTTATGTTAAATAAAGCAGGGTCCAAATAAACTATTGATAACCATATAAACATATCTAGTCTGACTGAAGTGTTTGAACAATAAAACCCCAAAATGGCCAGAGGAACTAGAAAGGATCAAAATGGATGGACTTAGTTGAGCACTACATTGCACTAGTTCAGAGAAATGCAGAAGGCTTCAAATGGAAAAAGAACGCAAAGTTGATCTCTCAAAATAACTTCACAGGAATTTAAGACTGATTTGGCTCAACCAACCTTCACTTATATGCAGCAGGAACCAATATGCGCTATTTGCTAAAATGAAACATACTAAATTCATAAGTGATGCAAAAAGAAGTTGTTTGCTGGTTTTAAGCATTAAACAATGGTTACACCAGGAAGGAAGAAACTAATCTTGCATAAATTAGCATCGCATTCCTCTTGGGCTAGGATTAGACACATTCTAGGCAGCAAATTCCCTTTCATTTACGAAACTCACATTTGGCATCACCCTGATTTGCAAATAACTAAACAGTTATAGCAGTCTCTGCCATGGAAGTGACACAAAGCCTGATCACAAAAGCCTAAAATACATAATACCACCAAGAGTGTGAATCTGGAGTTTCTACAAGTGAATCTGAATATTAGTAGTGGAAACCACAGTGCCTGAAACAAATGGAATAACAATGTCCACACATGACAACAAAAACAGAAAGTGTGACATTATGGGGCTGCATGGTAAATTCTGTAAATGTGTTCTGAGAATACTACTTAACCACAGTGGAACAATATATATTAATGTATTGTAACTCTGCTTTGTGTTATGTTTTGTAGGAGGGGCTGCCAACCTCCCTTAACCCACATCCATCAGTTCTGTGTAGGACAACCGAAAGAAGTGCTGTTTGGGGAATAAATGAGAAGCTGTCCCTCTTTACAAGAACGACAGAACATAGTTTAACTCGATACACCACCACCTTAACAATGCTGTCGGCCCACAATATTACACTGATAACTTGTTTTCTAACCAAAGGATTTTTTTTTTGTTAGGAATCACAGACATTTTTTTGAGTTGTACGCAACTGCTCAATGCATGACCACTCATTTCACAACTGCAGCAATATTATTGCTCAATGTAGTCATTCTTCATGTCTATTTGCATGCTAGCGGTGGCGTAGGCACTCAAAATGCAGTCATTTCTATGAAGGCCAAGAAAGTAATGCCCCAGAAAGACATCAACATAGTATTTCTTCGTTGTTTACTATGGGTTATGGTGACCTTTGAGTGAGAATATATACATACGGATATGGGGGCAAAGCTTCCCCATTGTAGGCAGTATGCAGGGGGAGGAAAAAGCAATTGTTTTGATTTTAGGTAGCTGGAATTTTGAGGCAATTGAATTTGTTTAGGAGGTTTCTGCCTTTGTAGTTGTAGTATTACCCAACTGCAGATGAAGAATTTCTGCTGTTTGAGTTCAATCAAAGTAGACCTGACTCTTCCTAACTGAACTATGTGTTTAGTTTTAAAGATGCAAAAGGCAGAATAACATATTATGATGCATCAAATTGCTGGCATATGCAGGAGTATGATACTGTGAATGATTTGGAATGATTTGGATGGACTGGATAGATATGTTTCCAGGTATCATTACAATAAATCCATTAGCCTTTCTGATTGTGGTGGACACAAGCCATCTTCAAGTGAAATAAAGGTGATAACCAAAACAGCAAACCATGCTGGGGGTAACTAGTCAAAAGTTTGTTACAAACTGTTAAGTGCTTTTTCCTCAAATCACAAGATATTTTCAAAACAGCTTCACTGATGTTCAAAAACATTCAATACTGATTAATCACATGACTTCACATTTAAAACCAACCAACCACTTAAAAGTATGACTAATAAATACTTCAACTTCAAAACACTAATGAATTACCTTAATACATCTTAATCTATAATGAAACATCAACATCAAATATAGGCATGAGAAACTGAATCCACGTCTTTGTTTTAAAACTGGAAATAAAAAAAAAAAAAATCATTCGGACCTGGTGGTCTGAATGAATTTAAGTGAAACATTCCAAAGTATTCTTTGTATCCCTCTCTGATATCAGTGCTTATTTTTTAATATAAAAAATATAAACCTTTTGAAATCAGGACATGTAATAGAATGTTTAAACAAGGCATTATTACTGTCCTTTTTTAAATGTCCTAGACATATTCTTAAATGCGTGCCTTAATTTGTCTTTCTGTTTTATCTGTATAATAGGCATCACTATAACAGATATAGCAGTATATACTAGACATTTAGTGTTACAGTTAAAAGAGCTCCCACAAAAATGGTCTTGATATAATTAGTAACAGTTATGTAAGGAGAATCAAACATTTACATTGTTTGTATTGTTCACACTTGGACATTGTGCACACTCTTAGGTAAACATTGCATTTATTGCCCAGTAACATTCCTAGGCCTCCACCATAGAAATCAGTTTTCAGAGACTGGCCTTCTGAACTGTAGTCTCAGTCAGTTTCTACATTACCATGTATCACTACTGTTCAATTCTTAATATTAAAAAAGGATACTCTCATCACACTAAGAATGCATGTTATCCAACTCTTGTACCTGTGTACCAAGTCTGTACTCATCTGCATATTTAGCAATTCACATTTCCTTTAACTTGAAATAAAAAAAAAAAAAAAAAAAAGATTTCAAGAAGTAGAGTTCCCAGGGCACACTGCTGGTCAGATAAGCACAAAACTACACTCAGATAAAACACTTCTTGCAGTCTTCTCTTACTTAGCCACAGTTTGGACAGCTAAATAATATATCCATTTCAGTTAATTTACACAGTTTTTCAACATTACAGTTGTGTGACATAATGCCTAAACCAGGTCCAAATAGGCAATCTTCTAATGCAGCTAACCCCTTCATTAAAATGATATATGGTCTAAGAGGCATGTTCCATCTTTAATAAAAACATAATAGTGATGTAATAAGATATGCAGCTCCACAATATTTGTCAGTAGTACTATTATTGTTTGTTCAACGGCTTTACAAACTCTACATGCTAGCTCTACATGTGTATCATTTTCAGGGTATGACGCACACCCGAGCTTTTTTGTATTAGTACCAATATCACTTGTAGCCAAAATTCTAGGTTTTGTCCTATTGTTGGAAGGCGATTAAAAGATTATCAGTAATGATTTAATGAGGTGGTTCTTGATTCTATGTAGAGAACTACTAGGATTATGGTCGGGGTCGACAGAAGAACTGGATCTGATTTTATTTAGGCCTATCATAATCATATCCACTTTAAAACATGGTGCAGTGTTCTCTATATTTACAGAGGTATCTTGTCTGTTTTGGGATAATTCAAAATTGTTGTAAAACATGTCTGCAAAATACTATTTCTTTTTTAAATTTTAGAGAAAAGAGCCATGTTGATTACTTCTAGGATGAAAACTTCTTGCCTTACATGCTTGACTTTTCTGATGTAACTTCAGAATGCCTTATTGCTTTTCTTCTTGGTGATTAGGTTAATTTCATGGTTAGATTTACAAGCATTTATAACACAACTGAGCATCTTTTGAAGTTTGCTTAGCCTTTATTTATTCTTAAAATCTGGATTGTTTTTGAAAGCAAGGAAGAACATTATTCTGTTTAAAAAATGTGATGTTTGCACAGTATGTTTTAAATTTCTATGGATAAATGTGGCATTTAGAGATGTTATTTTTAGATAAAAAAAGGGGCAAGCGAATAAAGATTGGTTTGACACAAACCAAATAATCCAAATGAAAGAATAACTAGTCAGCACGGCAGAATCCAATAAAATCACAGTTCCAAGGTTTAATAAAACAACATGATAAATGTTTAAAACAAACAGGAAAAAAGACAAGCACTTTCACATCTATCCAGATGCTTCTTCACATCTAATAAAACAGGCACAGACTGCTACTTAAATACACAAGGCTTCAGAACTACCTCTTAATGTCAAGTGACCTAAAACAGTGGTCTTAAAGGAACATAGTCATTTAAACCCTTCCCTCAGTCACTTTGTAGTTCTAAAATCCATTTAGTCTCAATAAATTATGTTTTCATTTTAAGATCACTACCTCTAATGCTGACAATTAATATGTTGTAACACAATAAACTTAAACCTATGAGTATTTTCAGTTGCCAGAATATGTTTTGACAGTGCATTCCTTTTATCATTTCTAGACATAAATATGTTCACTTATAAGGTCTTTCAGTGCTGTTAGTTTTACCAACATAGAAACTTTTACATACAGTGCAGCTCACAATATACACAAGATTGCAGCTCTTGTAGTTTGCAAAAAAAGTTAAATTTGTAGACATGCTTGTTCTCAGGATGCTCAAACCTGTCAGTAATTTCAATAAACTGACACAAATTGCAGTCTCTACAAGGATGAGTACCAACCTTGTTGGGGAGCAGTGGTCTCTTACGGAATGGTTTATAACAAAGCATTTTCCTCAAAGTGACATTGTCTTAAACCAAAATTTAGGACCCTCACCTAAAATACTTTTATTTCTTTCATCACATGTGAGTACATGCCAGTGTTTTTAATAATATCAAAAACAGAACGAACATCACTGGAAAACGTAATGCTCATTCTCAGAGTGTCTCCTTGTGGCACCCCAGTTTTTTTGGCCTCTGAGTCATGATGACAAAAATATGGTGATTTTTAGATACTAGAGCTAATACGATACAAATGCTTTATTACATTATCAACAGTTTTGATAGACTTGTTGAGGATGGCTTTCCATCTAATTATTTTCTATAGTTTCATTTGTATTGGTGTGATTCTTAGATTTTGAAACTCTACCAAAGTTCACAAGCATTGAAGACAGTGAATCGATGCAGGCACTTTGAAAACAAAGTAACCTGAACAAGTACTCTAAAACCCAAATGAATGAAAAAGGAAACAAAATACTTTTCATTTCCAATTGCTTAACCCTAACCTGACAAACACCTCAAACCAAATTTGTCTGAATTGTGATACTGTCAGGGAAAAAGGGTTTTATAAGTTAATGTGTAGGGTTAGAGGCAGGGGGGGCAGGGTGTGTTACATTTACAAAGTCGTTATATTCATAAGATGTGTGTTATATTTACAAAGACTTTATATTCATAAGCCGTGTGTTATATTTACAAAGTCGTTCTATTCAGTTATTGATATGAATCAAGTACAGGAACATTCTATACAATTGTGATCCATGTCATTATGTGTAATTATAATGTTTATTAATTTGATTTTAAGAATAATGTCATGCTTCCTATGTTTAATCTGATTTTTTTCATGTATATAGACACACCACCACCAGACCCACTGAACGTCCAGCAGGAAAAAAAGATTTTTCTATTTATTGTGTGCTGCTAAGATATTTGAACCAGGTTTCAGTAACAGTGCAGACCTGTATATCATGCACAACAGGATAAAAAATATTAAGGTTACCAATTTTGTTACTGAGGCTCTTTGTCCTGGCATTAAGTAATTCTATCTTCACAAGTAGGTGTCTGCTTTAGTGATTTTGTAAATTTAACAACTGGAGATCAACAACTCTAGAAAAAAAGATTATATGGAATTGGTAAATACTTTGTTTAATGTCTGTACTACGCAAAGATCACCTAGTGAACAGTTACTTTTTTCTGATAACTGAGTCACAGTTAACTAAAACATCTCTACAGCAAGAAGGCTGTGGTATAGCTTTTATAGATCTGTAACTTTAGTTACTTCCATTTTCTTGTGTCCTAAATCCTGTTGCACTTCTAATGGTGGCATAGTCTATATTTATAAACAACTGCAAATAAAGGCCTGTCATGTAATGTGTTTATTCTGCTGTGAACAGTGGATCTAGATATGTAAGAAGTGTTTGTTTCCAGGGGATTTGCATGTGCACGTACACATATACACATCACAAAACCTATACCTTAACCTAGCCCTAGTATTTGCAGTTCCACCTCTAATTGGATAATATATTTGCATCCCTTGCAGATTTTATGCGTCAAAAAGTAGCACATTTTCTGTGACTTTATGGTAGTCTGTTTTAAAAATCTATCATCCAGCAGGACGTTGAAATAATCTTGAGATTATAAGCATTATGTTGCTAATCTCTACAGTTATGAAATATAAAGTTTCTATTGATAGTTTACACCTGAATGAGAGTTTTCCAAGATGAACATTTCATGTCTGCAGCAACTGTTGGTTCAAAGAGAGAGGAGTCAAATTCTCTGAAAAAAAGTACAAATCCCCATGGATGAGCAGGATCCTTCAAGGAGGATGAATAAGGAAAGCATCTCTCAAAAAGGTCTTGCCTGTCTGCAGAGATGTTAATAATAAGCAGTTCCAACCTTGACATAAATTAAAGGCACAGCATGGTGTGCTTTATAAAGGAATAGTTTAGGAATAGTTTAGTCCAGTGATTTAATATGTGAACTAGGCTAGCACCACTGACCCATGAGTTGAGAAGGGATCTGAGTATTTATATGTAGTCATATAGAAAACAATGTGCCACTTTACCTTTTTAATTTTTGCTAATATTAGGCAGGGGTGAGAAGATGAACTGCGATGAGTCCCTGACTTTTATTGGAAATGGAGTGAGGAACCATACGGTTGGGGGGCTGGGGCGAAAGCAAAGATGAGGCTTGCTAGATGGATGGATCAAAGAGGATTTTGAAGGGCCTCAGATATAGAGGTTTCTCCAAATGTTGAGGTCTGAGCAGAACAAAGCACACTCATGAAGGAAGAACTTTTGCTGGGTCAATTGGTGCCCCCAACAAAGCTCCTATTTGGCAAAGGATAATACAAAATAAATAAAGAGGACAGAAGATGCATAATAAGTTACTACACCCAATACATGCACATATGCACTTGTGCTCATGTGCGCAAACAAACACACGTACACACACACACTCTGACAAGGGTGCAATCAGTGCTGCTTGGAGACTTACAATCAAGGACAGATTAGCAACTCTTAAATGGTACTGATCACACATCATTAAGGCAAGTCAAACACTGACTGCCACTTAAGTAGTCATGATCACAATCGCAGCCAATTATTCTTTACACTACTTGCATGGAACAAATGGCACTACTGTAGTGCTCAGCATGCCTCCTTAGCAGCCTGCATGGAGAGAAGCCATCCCTTGAACCCTACCCTCTCTATGGCTCTATGCCAATGCCAAAATATGATTATGAGAATGATCTGGAATTGTCCTGCCAAGCTTTCTGTATGAATTTCTTTTTTTTTACTTTTTATTTGATCTTATTAACAATAATTTACGTACAGATATCTAGCAAATGAACAAATAAAATACAATAAACTATATACAATCATCCATAATAAATCACTCCTGTATTATATAATACCATTAATATTTATCCAGTAAAGTTTGTAACTTTTTCCAAGCTAAACGTTTATGAGTCATATGAGATGTCCTTGTAGGAATAGTTTGCATTTCTTTATTACATAGACACTTAACTATATTTATGAGATTGCTAAATAAGAGATCATGTTTGCTCTTCCAGTGCATTGTGATTACTTTTCTAGCAATGGCCAAGATAAAACAAAGGACAGTTAGTTGAAATTTCGGGATGACCTTTGAGATTGGTACATTAAATAACAATAAGGAATCCATAATATGATAATTATCTGTCCATAGTGTCTTAGCAAAATCTCCGAAATCATTCCAAAATTACAGGAAACCTCAAAAGAATCCTGGGTCCATTTCTGGAAGACATCCTCCTTGGAATTTCCTTCAAAATATGTGGTTAAAACTGAGCTGGGATGTAAACAGGACCAGGCAAAGCTCCCACCAGCAATGGAAGATCTTTAGCACTTTGGCCAGGCTGAGGGGCAACTTAGGGTTTATCAGCATGCAATGACTTAAGCCTGTTTGGTAAAGAAATGGCTTCCCCAGGAATGTTGTTGGCAATCAAAAAGTAGTTAGTTGACATAGCCCAATGAAATACCCTCAAATCTTCTCAAAAGTGTTGATCTCCTCATCTATTTATATGCCAAATTACTGCCATGTTGCCAATGTGGTTGGCTACAGCACTTTGGGACAGGGAATCTTGAAAGGTCTGCAAACTGAGGTGTACTTCCCTCATCTTCAGCCTATGTATGTGGAAACCAGTCTCTCTCTCTCTCTCTCTCTTTCTCTCTTCATACAACTTGGACATTTTGCTGTGCCAGTGACTCCTCAACCAATAGCATAGGCATCTGTGATGACAGTACTAAAGAAGTGAGGATTTGGAATACAATGTTAGACTTAAAGTGTGAAGCCACCATTTCAAATGTAGCCTGCAAACCATAGAAAGTTTAATGGAATGTGTCATGCCATCTATTAACTGAGACCTTTGGGTTTTTTAAGTTCTACTGCAGAATTCCCATGTACAGTTTGGTGCAAATAATCATGTATATAGTTGTTGCTATTAAACCCAATGTTATAAAACATAATAATGATGTGACTGTCTAGGATGCTAACTTGAACAACCAAATTTTGTAATGGAAGGATTCTGCCCAAGGAAAGGCATGCTGCAGAGGATTCTGCCCAGGGAAAGGCATGCGGCAGAGGATAGTGTATCCAATGTGTCCTCTACAAATATCTTCATTTGAGGGGGTTCCAGTTTACACTCTGCACTGCTCATTGTAATTCCCAAAGAGTAAAAAAGACTCAGAAGAAATTTTAAGTGATCATGCTGGAATGACTAGGAGCCAGACTTACACTCAAGGAAAACCTTATTCTTTGACATGTTTTGTTCACTGCAGCTATGGGCATGCACTTGCTCAACATCCTGTAGGCTTAAGGTGAAACCAAATGAAAGGATCTGGAACTGAATCTCTTGGACTTCTTGGTAATCTTTGTGTGTAGATAGGTGGTTTGGAAACCTAAAGAGCACATCCAGTTGCTTCTGACAAGGACAGAAAGGTGTACTGCACCATAACCATCCCAAAGGTCCCTTTGAATATAAATTAATTTAGGCACCTCAGATCCAGGATAGCCCAGAGATTGTTTGACTTTTTTGGTACTTAAAAACCTGGAGTAACTATTTGACCCTTTCTCATCTGATGGGACCTCTTGGATGATTTTCCGAATGATGGTAAATTACTCTTTTGTTGATACACTCTTTTAGCAGTGTGGGATGCTTGTCAATAAAAGAGAGAGAGAGACAGAGAGAGCAGAGATGGGCAATGATGTGGCAGGAAATCATATAGCCTCTAGATATATGCTTGTAAGTAGAGGGATAGAGGACCAGATTACCTCTTGCAACTTCCAGAGTGGGACAACTGTATCCCTGATGCTGCCAGTTGTTCTTGCCTCGAGGAAGATGACCATTCTGAAAGTTACCACAACTAGAC
The DNA here is from genome assembly GCF_019279795.1 of Protopterus annectens. NCBI lineage: Eukaryota > Metazoa > Chordata > Ceratodontiformes > Protopteridae > Protopterus > Protopterus annectens. Next base: position 1,152,644,471 of record NC_056747.1, on the reverse strand, counting down.
TGGTTCAGTCTAGATGATTTGTTCTGTTGCTGTTGGCCATGATGAAATTCAAGATAACTTGGGGTCTGCTGTATCCGCAAAAAGGTGCACTGCAAAATTCTTCCAAGCCCAAGTGTTCTGCTCAATTAAATGGATGGAAAAAGGTGCCCTGCAAAATACTTCCAAGCCCAGGTGTTCTGATCAATTAAATGGATGGAAAAAGGTGCACTGCAAAATGCTTCCAAGCCCAAGTGTTCTGCTCAATTAAATGGATGGTTGGGGGACCAGAGAAAGAAATTTTTCCTGTAGAGACAAGTGGGACAGTAACTGGGAACAGGCACCAATGGCAGTACACTTAGAACAATGTGACAGTAGCTGGGAACAGACACCAATGGCAGTACATGTAGAACAATGTTGACAGTAGCTGGGAACAGGCACCAATGGCAGTACACGTAGAACAATGCATCAGTATCTGGGAGAAGGCACCAGTGGCATTACACATAGAACAATGTGACAATAGCTGGGAGCAGGCACCAATGGCAGTACATGTAGAACAATGTGACAGTAGCTGAGAACAGGCACCAATGGCAGTACACATAGAACAATGTGACAGTAGCTGGGAGGAGGCGCCAATGCCAGTACACATAGAACAATGTGACAGTAGCTGGGAGCAGGCACCAATGGCAATACATGTAGAACAATGCAACAGTAGCTGGGAACAGGCACCAATGGCAGTACACATAGAACAATGCGACAGTAGCTGGGAGAAGGCACCAATGGCAGTACATGTAGAAAAATGTGACAGTAGTTGGGAACAGGTGCCAATGACAGTACACGTAGAACAATGCGACAGTAGCTGGGAGCAGGCATCAATGGCAGTACTTGTAGAACAATGCGACAGTTGCTGGGAGCAGGCACCAATGGCAGTACACATAGAACAATGTGACAGTAGCTGGGAGAAGGCACCAATGGCAGTACATGTACAAAAATGGGACAGTAGTTGGGAACAGTTGCCAATGACAGTACACGTAGAACAATGCAACAGTAGCTGGGAGCAGGTACCAATGGCAGTACATATAATGTGACAGTAGCTGGAAGAAGGCACCAATGGCAGTACATGTAGAAAAATGGGACAGTAGTTGGGAACAGGTGCCAATGGCAGTACATGTAGAACAATGTGACAGTAGCTGGGAATAGGCACCAATGGCAGTACATGTAGAACAATGTGACAGTAGCTGGGAACAGGCACCAATGACAGTACACATAGAACAATGTGACAATAGTTGAGAACAGGCACCAATGGCAGTACATGTAGAACAATGTGACAGTAGCTGGGAGAAGGCACCAATGGCAGTACATGTAGAACAATGTGACAGTAGCTGGGAATAGGCACCAATGGCAGTACATGTAGAACAATGTGACAGTAGCTGGGAACAGGCACCAATGGCAGTACACATAGAACAATGTGACAATAGTTGAGAACAGGCACCAATGGCAGTACATGTAGAACAATGTGACAGTAGCTGGGAACAGGCACCAATGGCAGTACATGTAAAACAATGTGACAGTAGCTGGGAGTAGGCACCAATGGCAGCATATGTAGAACAATGCGACAGTAGCTGGGAACAGGCACCAATGGCAGTACACATAGAACAATGTGACAGTAGTTGGGAACAGGCACCAATAGCAGTACATATAGAACAATGTGACAGTAGCTGGGAGGAGGCACCAAAGGCAGTACATGTAGAACAATGCGACAGTAGCTGGGAACAGGCAGTAAACACAGAACAATATGACAGTAGCTGGGAGAAGGCACCAATGGCAGCACATGTAGAAAAATGTGACAGTAGTTGGGAACAGGTGCCAATGGCAGTACACGGAGAACAATTTGACAGTAGATGGGAATAGGCACCAATGGCAGTACACATAGAACAATGTGACAGTAGCTGGGAACAGGCACCAATGGCAGTATACATAGAACAATGTGACAGTAGTTGGGAACAGGCACCAACGGCAGTACATGTAGAACAATGCGACAGTAGCTAGGAACAAGCACCAATGGCAGTACACATAGAACAATGTGACAGTAGCTGGAAACAGGCACCAATGGCAGTACACGTAGAACAATGTGACATTAGCTGGGTGCAGGCACCAATAGCAGTACATGTAGAACAATATGACAGTAGCTGAGAACAGGCACCAATGGCAGTACATGTAGAACAATGTGATAGTAGCTGGGAGCAGGTGCCAATGGCAGTACACTTAGAACAATGTGGCAGTAGCTGGGAATAGGCACCAATGGCAGTACACATAGAACAATGCAACAGTAGCTGGGAACAGGTACCAATGGCAGTACACATAGAACAGTGTGACAGTAGTTGAGAACAGGCACCAATGGCAGTACATGTTGAACAATGTGACAGTAGCTGGGAACAGGCACCAATGGCAGTACACATAGAACAATGTGACAGTAGCTGGGAACAGGCACCACTGGCAGTACATGTAGAAAAATGTGACAGTAGCTGGGAATAGGCATCAATGGCAATACATGTAGGACAATGTGACAGCAGCTGGGAACAGGCATCAATGGCAATACATGTAGGATAATGTGAGAGTAGCAGGGAGCAGGCACCATTGGCAGTACATATAGAACAATGTGACAGTAGCAGGGAGCAGGCACCAGTTGCAGAACATGTAGAACAATGTGACAGTAGCTGGGAACAGGCATCAATGGCACTACATGTAGGAGAATGTGACAGCAGCTGGGAACAGGCACTACTGACAGTACATGTAGAGCAATGTGACAGTAGCTGGGAGCAGGCACTAATGGCAGTACGTGTAGAACAATATGACAATAGTTGGGAGCAGGCACCAATGGCAGTACATGTAGAACAATGCAACAGTAGCTGGGACCAGGCACCAGTGGCAGTACACATAGAATAATGTGACAGTAGCTGGGAACAGGCACCAATGGCAGTACACGTAGAACAATGCAACAGTAGCTGGGAGAAGGCACCAATGGTAGTACACATAGAGCAATGTGACAGCAGCTGGGAGCAGGCACCAATGGCAGTACACATAAAACAATGTGACAGTAGCTGGGAACAGGCACCAATGGCAGTACACGTACAACAGTGTGACAGTAGCTGGGAACAGACACCAATGGCAGTACATGTAGAACAATGTGACAGCATCTGGGTGCAGGCACTAATAGCAGTACATGTAGAACATCTCCACTGACAGTATCGATACCAACACCGATGCTATACTCAGCTTTAATGACAATGACCCGTGTTGCCTGAGGCTAAAGTCAGTCAATACTGCTCTCAACTCCAAGCAAATCAGCATTGAGCCCAACTTTGACCATATGATGTCTGGCAGCATTATCAACAAAGGCACTGACATCATGCACCACATCAACAGCCTTGATCTCAAAGACCTGGCATCAGCACAGATATACTGCAAGCTGAGACTAACCAATACAGACTGAACAACAAACCTGAATTCAAACAGACTTGTAACACTGACCGCCTCACCACCAAAGCTGTCAACCCAAGGCAGAGTCAGCATTGCAGGAATTGACGTCACAGGTTAAGGTGTTAATACTGTGAATACAAATAACACTGACATCAACACCCGTTGTTTCAGCCCTATACCTATCAGGACCAGCGCCTACATGAAGGTTGATGGAAAGGACAAAGATGTTCTTGATATAATATGGAATGGAAGAATTACTCTATCTGTCCTAGTATTAGAAGAGGAAGAAGCAAAATACATTCTTTGCTGGAGCTTAGTAAGAGCCTTCATCGTCTTTTCATAATCAGTAATAGAAGAGGTATTGAGTAATATCTGAAAGACTTCGCTCATGATGTTCTTGATCCCAAAATTTTGTGCATCTCCAGATTTGCTCATGATGTTCTTGATCCCAAAATTTTGTGCATCTCCAGATCTGACAGAGAAATCACACACTCAGTTCTAATACGTTTTTTAGCAAATCATGGTAAAAGAGATCCAGAGAGGAAGGCACTTTGCAGAGCATATCAGCATTAGTCTTACTACTGGTGAGGAAGGACCTTCTCATACCAGATCTGATTCTTTTCCGTGAATAGCTAGACGTTAAGTAGAAACTAAACAATCAAGTCTCTGTGATCAAGTAATAATAACAGAAGTTTTGAGTATTTCAAGAGATAAACAGAGATGTGGAAAAAGATGACCGCAGGCTCAAACATCAAGGGAGCAATTTCTGAACAGTCACAGATTGAAGTATAGTAAAACTGGCCTTCCCCAGATATTATACTCAGCCTAAGTAAATTTGATTTGTGAAGCACTAAGTCCAAAAATGCCAAGTTTTTTGTATGTCTATCTGTGAGCTCATATGTGTGTGTGTGTGTGTGTGTGTGTATGTGTGTCTGCATGCCTGTGCATGTGCACGTGTGTGTCTGTCAGCATGTGTGTGTCAGTCTGTTTGTTTTTATGTATCAAGGTATATCACTCCATGTTAAGTAGTACGGGGCGTCTGATAAAGTTTTATCTGTATTTTCTATAGTGATGATGCAGGTAGTGTTTCACAGCAGTGAATTTGCTCTTTACATACCAAGCTTTATAGCTGGATGAAAATGAGATCAGGTTTGTGACATGACATATAACTGTCTAATCTCAAATCATTACCAAATGATATATCTTCATGTTAGGTTTAAAATCTTAGCCACTGCAATAACATATTCTTTTTAGGAAATGTTACAGTTTTGTGGTCACAGTCATTGATTTTTTGTTATGTCACCAAGCGCTTGTTTTTGACAGCTGATTCTATTTTAATGTAGGTGCACACCTCTCGCTGATTTTGTATTAAGATTTCAAAGGGAGGGGGTATATGGCACTGCAGGTCTTTGATTCGGGATAATGTGATGCAAGTTATGGAGATATTAGTTATCAATTTCAGATAACAGTAACTCATCTGTGTACTTTATGATAAAGATTATACCACAGACCAGAGGACATTCAATCATATTATCACTTGTCCAACTCAGCCTGGCTGTACCTACAATTAAAACTACATTATTTAAACAGGATCAACAGTCTAGTAAGCATACATTGCTAGCAAGGCCAGAAAACTATGAATGTACAGGTATTGGCATTTAAAATTATAAAAATATGTTATCTAATTAAGAATTTTTTATTTTGCACAGCTTTGCATTCAACAGAAGCAAATTTAAAAAACAAGCACTTTTTCAGATGAAATCTGTCCACATGTCTGACAGTTCTTAATTGCAAGCAGACAAAAAGCTACCAATGGTGCTGTAAAGATGTTCAATTTTTCTTCCAAAATAGCTTGTAACAAATGTGAATTCCATCAATAAGCAGGGCTTGCGCCCCTCAACCTATTACCCCTTCTACCTTTAAAGGTAGCAGGTACAAAAGTTAAAGCAGATACCAGTTTCTCTTATTAAAATAATTTATACTAAATGCTATATTACAAAATTTTTGACATAGCTAAGCATGCATATCTCTGAATGTTGCATAACAGATAGATGCACAAGTCTCTTGGAGTAATTCTGTGCCCAGCATATGTCATATTTACCAAGGAAGGATGCAGGTGGAATCAGAAGCAGCAGAAAACTAAGCCTGGGATGGACATCAATGCATGTTTATTTCAGGCAACTTCTACAGACTGGATCTCCAAAATTACATAACACTTCCTGCTTTATAACACATTAACAAGTTGTACTACACAGCGACTTCTCTTGGCACACACCACCTTGATTGCAGTGATAAAAAAACTTCTATCAGTCACATAAGGGATCACTAAAACCAAGGCAAAGCCAGGGTGACATATACACACTAAGGGGTCAGTGCACCAAAAGACACGGACACACAGGGTTCCTTAACTGGGGACAAACTCGCTTCTCAAGCTCAGTACTCTATCCTTAGTTTACATGATTACAGTTTAATGCGTACTTATAGTATAATGTGTGGGTGGTAGACTTGTAATATGCTGTATGGGTGGTGGAGTAGCTTGTGTGGACAGGGTGCTGTGATATTGTGGCAATGGAGTAAGAAACTGGTATTACACAAGCACTTCTGCTGTTATACTCTCCATTCCTGCTTCTTTTGGCTGTTCCAGTTAGGGGTTACCAGAGTGAACCATCTGTATCCATTTCTTCCTGTCCTCTGCATCTTGCTCTGTCATACCAACCACCTGCATGTCTTATACTCTCCATTCCTACTAGCTGGAAATCCAGTTTTAAAGTCCAATATAAATAAAACAAAAACAGAATATCTATTCTTTTAAGATATAAGATACACATCTGAGACAGTGGCTGCCCTTGTAAATTTACAAATTATACTACAGATCAATCCAACATCTTCATCTCTAGAGCCTGATTAAAGTATCCTTGTATGTGGTGTCTGCACAGTTTTACCTGGTGGTATCAGGTTAACGCTGATACTGCTGCTAAAGGTGCTGTAGTGTCAATAAAAAAGAAATAGGGGTGCACACCTGGAGAACAGAGTTCCTACAGTACATCTGACACTCACAGCTACAAGACAGTGACCTCTTTACCTGACTATCCTATGCTCACAAGACAGTGACCTCTTTTACCTGACTATCCTATGCTCGCAATACAAACATGAAGTGACCTGCCTGAACTGCCATACTGCATATACATTAGCAGATTGTCACTGTGGGGAAGTACTTCAAATGAAATAATGAAAAGAAAAGCTTTCCTACTTAACAGCTTTCTGGTAACTAAGAACAAATTAATACTGAAATATCAATGATTTCCTCAGAATATCAGCAAACTATAATCTCTTTGGTGCACTGAATAAAAGCTACAACTTTTTAAAAATGCAGTTCACTTCTATCCCAATTTTCACAGTAAAATCACAATTTAGGTTGTTGTGTACCATGGTGAAAAAAGGGACACACATAGTTGGGTAGATGGCTGGATGAACAGATAGACAGATGGATAGACAGACAAATTAACAGATGGACAGATAGATGAAAACAGATTGAAAGCAAGAGACAGAAAGCAGAACAGAATGCTATAAAACGCAATATTTTAGAACATAAATGCTTCTGGCATTCCTCCAAATAACAAACATTGATCCCTTTATATCACTTTTATTTTGTCCAAAACAAAAAACAGCGTTTGTAATTTGATAGTATATTGTATCCACATTTATTGCAAAAATCATCGCCATCTATTTGAATGCCTTATTATCTTGCAATGGGATATGAGCACCAGTCTCCATTACTCTACATCACAACATTATTTAACATAGAGTCACAAATAAGCATAAGGTTTCCAATGAGAATATAAGGCTAACTGTTACAAATTAATTCTCAGCCAATACAAAGTACAGCACTCTCGTGTGTCAGTGTCTGGCTAAATGATTGTCAGTGTTGCATGTTACCTGTTTACAAGATACAGTGAGGCAGTGTCTGTTCAGATCAGTGTTTTAGCAAACAATGTTATAAACATTATCCCCTGTGTCAACTTGTTACATTAAAGCTCTTTCCTGGCAACGACATCACACTTGTCATTTGGAACTTAACGAGTTTAGGAAAATGTACTATTTTGCTGTATTGGTTACAGTGAAATTCTAAGAATTAACCTACATAAAAAAACAGCAACAAGTAAAATTAAATTAATAAAGTAAAGACTTCTAACAATTTTAGTGCATAGCATTATAATTTACAAGCAACATATTTCAATATTTAATTTTATATTTGATTTTTTTCTTTATTTCCAGGAAACCACTAGCAAGTAACAGTGGGCAGTATATTAAGGCACGTTTAAAACATAAATGTGATTTCTTTATAGTAAAATGATAATATTGGACAGTTGTCCTGCTATATGTTAAGCGTAAGTAAAACAGCAAAACACAATGCGGTATATTAACCAAAGGGTACACAGAGTAGTGCCATTTGCATTTAGAAATTGCAATACTGTGCTTGATATACAAGTGTCATTGCCAGCATTGCCAGTAAGAATCTGTACAGCATACTCAGAGAAGACTGAAGTTTTATACTTCTGAAACAGCATTTGCGTCAGTAAAGCAACTAGCTTCCTTTAATAGCTCTAGCAAGGAACTGTGGTATTATATAACCTTCTTCATCACGCATCACAGAACTAGTACTTAATCATGCATTTTACTTCCCCACCCCAGGAAATCCATTTCTTAGCAGCTTGCATACTTCAGGATAGGCATACTTACTTTTCTTTTGAATGCTGCCTAAATGCAGTGAAAAAGTAATATAGAGCATGCTGACACACACCATCTAATTTTAATAAATGGACTTAGAAAGTATTTTATGTAAGAGACTTGGGTAATTAACACACTCTAATACCTCATATTATGTTATACTTCAGCAAAGCATACTTTATGAAGTTATAAACACCAGATGAAAAATTTTGAGTAAGATGATGAAAATTACTGATGTCTCAGATTTGAATATATGCATTTATTTACATGATTTTTAGAACCAGAATTATTTAAAAGATTCTTAGAGCCAGATAATCAAGCAGTGGTTATCTCAAGTTTAAATCAGGAATGTTACACAAACAATTGCAATGACTGGGAATGGAAAAGCAAACAAAGCAATAAAGTAGGACTCAGATGTACACATTCTATTTTAACAATCCTGCAGTACTAACCTTTTACTGTCAAATCACAAGTGATAACAGTTGTCTAAACTACTTTATAAAGTCCCAAAAAGTTCAAATAACACCTGTTAAAATCATAACAAGTATCCATGGATTTTGTTGAATATCTGCATGGCGTTCTACACAGGTTGTATTATTCATACCAGATTGTAAAGTAATAGTTAGATGATATTGTTCTATTGAGCTCTACTTTACAGTAACTGTCGTTCATTTTAAGTGTAGCTATAAGTGAGGGAAGCAATGCTGGCAACAAAACCCTATACTCTTAAACTTCTCCCTGCAGTGTTAAAACGACGTAGTAAAAAGATAAAAGACGGGTGGCTCTTCATATCGGCTTTATGTTCGTACGTGTCTGAAGTCTAATACTTGATTTGTTTGTGGGTGACGAAACTTCTTTTCCTTGACCCAATCACCCAGCTTGTCACTTCTGGTCTCTCCAGTAAGCCCATTCATTCTCCAAGGCAGGAACCCAATGGCCCACTCGTTCTCTGAAGTAAAAGACAGTTGACCAGGAGTGTCAGCTGTCATCTGTGTGAGTGAGATAGGGGTTTCCATTTTGGTCTATGTCCTCTATCCCTCTGCATGTGCCCATAAATTTCTGAGGGAAGCCTGCAATCTGCATGCAAAGTACAGTCAATATTACCATAAAGCCCTGTCTCCCTATAGGCAGCACATCTGTGTGACCCTGTTCTTCATTAATAGTTCACCCCCCCCCCCCCCCCAGGAGAGGTGAGTAGTTTCCTCTTCAATCCTCTGCTCCCCGGCTTCAACAGACACTTAAACTACTCATCAAACTCAGAAAGCTCAGGTCATAGTCATGGCTTTATCCTTGTACGTACTAGTCAACCTCGGGAAGTTAGGGTCATAGTAATGGCTTTATCCTTGTATGTATTAGTCAACCTTGGAATGTTTGGGTCATAGTCATGGCTTTATCCTTGTATGTACTAGTCAACCTTGGGAAGTTTGGGTCATAGTCATGGCTTTATCCTTGTTATATATTAGTCAACCTCAGGAAGTTTGGGTCACAGTCATGGCTTTATTCTTGTATGCCCGCATAACTGAATTAAATATGTTCTTTTTTGTAATATATGTTCCCCTGTAACTGTGGCTCATACAATTCATAAACTGTAGTTTATTGACAGAAATGCCAGCTCAAAGTTGAAAAGTGGATAAAGTAGCTATTTCCTTAACCGATTACTCTTCTGTATCTATATGCAGAAAATTTTAAGTCCTGTGTGTTGCATTAAATGAGAAAACAACATTGCTGTCACATAAGGGATTCTGTATACATAGTTACATTTAAATTATCTGAAAGAAATCTCACATTTACCGAGGGCATATTGCATGACTAGAATGGGCTCACTGCAAATTTGCCTGAATCTCCTTGTGTTCTGACTGTGCTTCTCAAACATTTTGGAAATATAGAGTATATTTTAGTGCATTTATTAAAACTGTATTTGCCTTAATATTGCTACAGCTCAAGTGCTCTAGGTTGCACTGCATCTGAATTGTTTTAGTGTGTTTTATCTGCTTTTCTGTGTGTGTGTGTGTATATATATATATATATATATATATATATATATATATATATATATATATATATATATATACAGACTTCTGTAATGTAGACTCAGTTGTGCAATTGCCTTGCTTCATTCAAAAAGTTTTAAATTGCTAATTTTGTAGAGTTTTAATTGCATTTACTGTTTAGGGCTACACACTGAAGTATGTTAGCCTTTTCCGTGTTTATTTACTGTATTATTGCATTGTTTAGCCTGTTTTAACCCAAAACAACCCCCCCCCAAAAAACAAAAAAATACTATCTTGTTTGCTTGTTTCCCACCTTTCCTAGCTAGTGTAGTCCAGATCCCAGGTTTTGATGGTTTCAGGACTTTATTTTCTGTGATCAGAGCTATCCAGACCTTGCTGTGGTAGAGGGAAGTCCTACTGCTTACCAGTGGGAGTGGTGAGCATTGCACTGCTTATCTAACACTAGAGGAGTGGTTTCTAGCTCTGAAATTGTAATTTCATTAGCCATTTTGGGCTGATTTCTATCCCTTTCAACTTTCTGGCTTAAAAATGCGTGAGTTTGCACATTTTTCACATTGTGCAGCACTGCGGGACTACGGTTAAACTATTCCAGGTGCCAAAAAGTCTGCTCTTCAAATTTTCCCTTAGAACTAGCTAGTTTCTCAGTACTAGCTCTAAAATCTGAACCCCTGTGACAAGCACTTGCTCTAGAACCTGCTGGAAAGCACTAGGAAGTCTTAAACTGAAACAAGCACTCAACTCTCCTTGGTAATAAGGAGAAATTAATCGTAGGCACTAAACAGCCTATAACTGCAAAGTACCTTGCAAAGGTAAGGGAAAACAGCTCTTGTACTTTACAAAAAAAGCACCTAAACAGGCATGTCCAAGGATCAGCTTCCAGTGATTTCTACTGTCCACCTGGTGAATCTGGGCATACTGGGGCAATGTAGCAACTGCCTCATGTACACAGACAACCCTCTCCTCCTACCAACCAGCACTACAACATGTGAGAGATGCACTTACATAGCCAAACTGGAAGCAAACCTCTTTCCAGCCAAGATTGTGCTAGACAGTCAAGAGGAGAAGGTTAACACTTGCACTACACCTCAAGCAACACATAGCCCTTCAAAACCCACACCATCAACACCCACACATAGCAACACTAAACCCACATATGCGGAGGCCCTTAACATTAACCTACCCAAGCAACAAGGACCTCCGAAGCTGAAATGCAAACAAATACCAGTCACAACCAAAGTGACACATAGCTCACAACACCAGTGTGCCACCCAACAGCAGCCCCTAAGGCAAGACAACATACAAAACACTTTAGTCATAGGTGACGCTATAGTCAGGCACACTGATGTCCCACTCACCAGGCTGAGCAAGGAGAAAATTACAGTCAGCTGCCTGCCGGGTGCCAGGATCCGCCACATAACGCATGCACTCAAGTCATTCCACAACAAGTACAAATACGACTCTGTCATTGTCCATGTTGGAGTGAATGACTTGAGACATACCTTACTGGACTACATGAAAAGAGACATGGAAGAGCTCTTGGATCATGTGACCCAGGCAGGTATGACCCTAGCCCCGAGTAGCATCCTGCCTTCGCCCAGAATGATACCACAGCATAAAGACAAAATGATCGACTTCAACAATTGGCTAAGCTTCTGGTGTCATTCAAAGGGGATCCAGTATCTGTCTGGCTGGGACGGCATGATCGACAAACCACAATGCTTTGCCAGAGATGGTCTGCACCTGTCACCCCTGGGATTCAGGTTACTGGCTAAAGCACGTGCCACCCTTATAATGCCTTTTTTAGGCAAGGTTCAAAGGACAAAACCACCACTGTAACAGATACAAGCATGCAAAATATAAAGGTAATGCTACTCGATGCTAGAAGTCTAAACCTCAAAATGCACTCTCTCGAGGCACTCCTAAAAATGGAGAACATCGATATCTGTGCAGTAACTGAGACCTGGTTCAAGACTCCAGAGAGTACCCCTGCAATACCAGGCTACAACTCTTACCACACTTTTCGGCCACCAAACCGAGACCAAAACACTAAAGGTGGAGGAGTGTCCATATTCACACCTCCAGGCTAGTTACCCAACACAATGCATCTGAAATTCTCCAGGTGCAACTAACACTAGGTAAGACTGCAATCCAAATTGTAGCTTGCTACAGATCTCCTACCATGCCCCAAGATTCTGACTACACCTTTCTAAACATACTGGAAAATATTAAGATACAACCAAGCACCCTAATATTGGGAGATTTCAACTATCCTGCCATTAACTGGGAAAACTATTCGGGTACCAGCACCTTTTCCCACCCGTTCTTAGAATTCATAAATTCCAGTGCCCTGGATCAACTAACCCATTGTCCCACCAGGGGCTCCAATATCCTAGACCTGGTCATTACCAACATGGGAGATAGATGCTCCACACCAATGGTTACCCCCTCATTGGTCAGGTCTGACCATAAGCAAATCACCCTTGACATCCACATCCCACCCCCACCCCCCAGTAAGGAAACCTCCTTAAAAAAACTTCTCCAAAGCCAACTTCATGCTACTTAAGTCAGAAGTGACAAACTTCATGGCACCCATGCAGACGGGAGCTGAAAGTTCTACTGCTGAATGCTACACTAAGGCACTGTATGAGCACATCCACTTGTGCATGAATTGTGCCATCCCAAATAGAACCAAGACGCTCTCCTCCAAAAAAGAAAGCCATCTGGTGGTCACCTGCCATAAACAAACTATACAACAGAAAGAAGAAACTGTTGCAGAAAAGCCCAGGTTGCAAAAAACTCCCTCACCAGCCTCAGTAAGAAGCTGAAATCCCTCATAAAATCCTCCAAAGTTAGTTACGAAAATAAAATTGCCAAAGATTCCAAAGACAACCACAAGGCATTCTATAGTTATGTCAAGAATCTAACTGGCAATGCTCAGATCTGCTCTGAAATACAACAGAATGGCATTAACTATACTAATCCCAAGGATATTGCCAATATCCTGGCAGATCGATTTAGTGCCAACTTCACCCCCTCTCACCCATATTAATACCAAAAGATTGCCAAATTCTGGTAATCACGGCCACACAGGTAGAAACCTCACTCTCCAAAGCTAAGAATACAGCATCTATGGGACCAGATGACATCCCAGGCTGTGTACTACATGAACTACAAAATGAACTAGCACCTCACTTAAGTGTCATGTTTAATCATAGCCTCTCCTCAGGCTTCGTGCCCACTGAGTGGTGCACAGCTAAAGTTATCACACTCCACAAGGGGGGATTCACCTTGGATCCCGGGAACTACTGTCCCATCAGTCTAACGAGCCTGATCTGCAAGGGCATGGAACGCATTATCATGGAACTTATAAACAAAGATACTGTCAACCTTCAAACACTAGACCCCACCCATTTTGGGTTTGTGAAGGGCCGATCTTGTCTCCTGAATCTGATTGACTTCTTCAAATCAGTCTCCAGAGCTGCAGACAAGGGTAAGGCGGTCCACACAGTCTATCTGGACCTCGCCAAGGCCTTTGACACCATCTCCCACTCTGGAATCATAGATAAAAATACTAAGCTGAGCATAAATCCCTACGTCACTCGATGGGGTGCCAACTGGCTTACTGACAGAACCCGGACTGTAAAAGTAGCTGACTCCAAATCCAGCTCTAGACAAGTGACAAGTGGAGTACCTAAGGGTTCAGTTCTGGGACCGCTCTTGTTTTGGGACTGCTCTTGTTTGGCATCTACTTCTCTGAAGTACAGGCTAACACTAAGGGACTCTGGCTAACAAAGTTCACAGATGACTGCAAACTGGGAGCCATTATTGAATCCCCAAATGATGTGGATATTCTACAAAAGGGTCTTACAGAAACAGATGCTTGGTGCCAAAGCCATGGGCTCAAGCTTAATGCCAAGAAATGTATAGTTATCCCCTTTGGGAAAAACCCTGTACCCATTAATTACCACATAGGTGGCAGTACACTAAACACTGAAAGTGTGATGAGAGAGTTAGGGACACAGGTGGACAGTGGTATCACCTTCAGGAAATCCTTCTATGTGGCTCACCTCATCACTAAAGGCTTTTTTTTCATCCAGAGAAAAAGGAGGTCATTGTCCCACTGTACTCATCCCTCATTAGACCCATTATAGAGTACAATGCTCTGTTTGGTATGTACCTCACAAGACATCTGCAACAGCTGGAAAGGCTGCAGAAATACTTCACTAAAAGAATCACAGGCCTAAAGCAGATGCCCTATGCTGACCGTCTCCAGCTATACTCTGTGGCATATCGTCTACTCAGAGGCAATCTCTGCTTAACATACAAGACCATGTCAAACCCTGAGCTGTTTGACATGCTCCACTTAAAGAAATCCCAATCCCTTAGTGCCACACGCTCCAGGGATCTAAATCTTGTCATCACAATGAACAAAACATGCTGGAGGGATAGGTTCCTGACCCAGAGACTCCCCATACTCTGAAATAGACTGCCCATACATGTCAAACAGAGCACCTCCTTGACCCTCTTCAAGAGGAACCTTAACGACTGGATGGGAGATAGGAAATTCACCCCGGGCATCACGTCGGTCGCCCTGCTAGACAGGGGTCCAGGGAAGTAAATATTGTGGGAAGAAATATCCAGGGAATTGTTTGGCTAGGCTTGTATAGGCCCTAGGGCTGATAGCCTAGTACCATCCTATGAACCTATGAATGTATCATTGTCATAAGCTCATTGTACTAGTGATCTGATGAAGCAAGCCATTCAAGAACAAATATTTCCTTATATTAGAATCTTCTGACATGTTTCTGGCCTTTTCATTAACATTTTTTCTTGAACTGGTTAATGTTATGAGACACCCTTAGGAAATACAGTAGTTTATTCCATATATGTAGCATTCTCTGAGTTATATAAATTTCCTTCTTACGTGTTTCATTTAACTTTACAAAAAATTTGCTTCATATTTCTGTCTAACTCAAAAATTGTGCATAGAATTTCATCCTTATATATTCTGCATGCCAGCAGACATTTTCCCAGAAAATAAGTGTATGGAATGGCAAAATGTTTCTGTCTTTTACACATCTCATTACATTCCAAGTTGTTTAAGGATGGAATATCTTTCCTAAATGTATGCTGAACCATTACTGATCTGTTCAACTGAATATGCGCAGAATATGGAGTTTAATTCTATTACAGGTCTGACAAAAACTTTACATAATTCAGTTTTCAGTCTTGCAAAAAATAGAAGTGGTTTCCTCTTAAAATTAACTGTAGACTTCTATACTTTACATACAAATAGAACAGAAAACTCACATGTAATATCCTAAGCTGATATAATGTATCTTTGCAGACAGATAAAGAATAATTTATAAAGCACAAATTACCCAGAAGGTTTCGAATATAAAGTAAAAATATTTAGCAAATGCACTTTGGTCACACAGAATCATTAAAAATATGTTTTATTTCCACAAATAAAAATCGAACTAGTGCTTTGGTTAATGTCTTCCCAAAGTTATGAACAAATTCAATACCAAAATCAAATAATTTAAAAGCTCTCTCTTCAGAGTAAATAACCAGTAACACTAGATGCATTTCAGTTACTAATTAATTATACATATCAATATTCAGTTAAAGAAGCTATGCATATTTACAGCAAATACCTGCTACTTAGCACATTGTTTTGGCTATTAGGTTGCAGGGAATCATAGATAAAGATGAGCCAAGCTTCCCTTTTTAACAAAATATCAGAAATATTTAAATGCAAATATGAACTTACACAATGATAAATAATAAAATATTTTAAAATGCCCTGGTTTCTAGTATGCACATAGTTAAAATTAGTTGAAATGGGGATTGTAGGTTGCATGTCTGTTTCTTTGAGCTCAGCACTTGCTCAGAACTTAAGCACTAAATAAGCTACAAATTACTACAGCACTCAACTTTCCTCACTGTCTAGAAGAAAACAGTTTCTAGTACTTAACAAATAAGCACCTATCCAGGCATGTCTAGGGGTCAGCTCCCGGTGTTTTCTCCTGTCTACCTGATGAATCTGGGCATCTTGGGGTAATGCAGTAATTGCTTCATGTACACAGACAACCCTCTCCTTCTACCACCCAACACTACAACCTGTGAGAGATGCACTTATATATCCAAACTGGAAGCAAAGCTCTCTTCACCTAAGACTGGACTAGACAATCAAGAGGAGAAGGTAAACACTTGCACCACACCACACTCAGCACATAGTCCCTCAAAACCTACACCACCAAAACACACACATAGAAACACAAAACACACACCTACATTCACGGAGGCTCTCAGTAAAAACCTGCCCAAGCAACAGGGACCTCCAAAGCAGAAACACAAGCAACCTCCACCCCCCCAAACACAACCAAAATGACACATAGCCCACAAACTCAGTCTGCCACTCAACCACAGCCCATAAGGCATAACGTAACCAACACTCTAGTCATAGGTGACTCTATAGTCAGGCACACTGATGTTCCACTCACCAGGCTAAACAAGGAGAAAGTTACTGTCAGCTGCCTGTCGGGTGCCAGGATCCGCCACATAATGCATGCACTCAGGTCACTCCACAACAAGTACAAATATGACACTGTCATTGTCCATGTTGGTGTGAATGACCTGAGACGTACCTCCTTGGACTACATGAAAAGGGACATGGAGGAACTGTCCTATCTTGTAGCCCAGGTAGGTATGACCCTAGCCCTGAGTAGCATCCTGCCATCACCCAGAATGATAACACAGTACAAGGACAAAATGATTGACTTCAACAACTGGCTAAGCTTCTGGTGTCATTCTAAGGGGATCCAGTATCTGTCTGCCTGGGATGACATGATCGACAAACAACGATGCTTTGCCAGAGATAGCCTGCACCTGTCGCCCCTGGGATTCCGGATACTGGCTACGGCTCTAGTCACCCCTATACTGCCTTTTTTAGGCAAGGTTCAAATGACAAATTCGCCACCCTAATAGGTACAGGCAAGAAAAATCTGAGGGTATTGCTACTCAATGCTAGAAGTCTAAACCTCAAAATGCACTCACTCGAGGCACTCCTTAAAATGGAGAACATCGACATCTGTGCAGTGAGAGAGACCTGGTTCAAGGCTCCAGAGAGTACTCCTGCATTACCAGGCTATAATTCATACCACACCTTTCAGCCACCTAACCTGGACCGAAACACTAAAGGCAGAGGCGTGTCTATATTCATTAAGGATATCCACACCTCCAGGCTAGTTGCTCAGCATAATGCATCCGAGATTATCCAAGTGCAACTAACTCTGGGCAAGACCGCAATCCAAATTGTAGCTTGCTACAGATCCCCCACCATGCCCCAGGATTCCCACTCCTCATTTCTTGATACACTGAAAAATATTAGGGTACAACCTAACACCCTAATAATGGGCGATTTAAACTACCCTACCATTAACTGGGAAAACTACTCATGTACCAACTCTTGTGCTCAACGTTTTCTGGAATTCATAAATTCCAGTGCCATGGATCAACTTATCCACACCCCCACCAGGGGCAGCAATATCCTAGACCTGGTTATTACCAACATGGGCAACCGGTGCTCTATACCAGAGGTCACTTCCTCGTTGGTCAGATCCGACAACAAGCTAATCACCCTAGACATCCACATCCCTCCCCCACCTCCCATTAGGGAAACCACAGTAAAAAATTTCTCCAAAGCCAACTTCACACTTCTTAAGACAGAAGTGGCAAACTTCATGACACCCATGCTGATGGACAATAGAGGTATAACTGCTGAATCCTACACAAATGCACTTTATAAGCACTTACATGAGTGCATGGATCGTGCAATCCCTAACAGAACTAAGATACTATCCTCCAAAAAAAGGAAGCCAATCTGGTGGTCCCCTGCCATAAACAAACTCTACAACAGAAGAAAGAAACTGTTGCAAAAATGAGTAAAATCCCATGATTGAAGAAACTCCCTGGTCAGCCTCAGTAAGAAGCTGAGAGCCCTCATAAAATCCTCCAAAGCTAGTTATGAAAACAAAATCACCACTGACTCTAAAGACAACCACAAAGCATTCTATAGCTATGTCAAGAATCTCAATGGGAACACTCAGATATGCTCTGAGTGACAGCACAATGGCACTAAATATACAGAACCAACTGATATTGCCAACATTCTGGCAGATAGGTTCAGTGCTAACTTTATCCCCCTATCATCCCTTAAAGGGCCCATCTCTATACCAGAAGAATGCAAAGTTCCTGTAATCATGGCTGCACAAGTAAAAAACACACTATCCAAAGCCAAGAACACAGCATCTATGGGACCTGACAACATCCCAGGCTGTGTTCTACATGAACTACAGAACGAACTGGCATTCCACCTAAGTACCATGTTCAATCATAGCCTCACCTCAGGCTATGTGCCCACTGAGTGGTGCACAGCAACAGTTATCCCACTCCACAAAGGGGGAGCCACCACAGACCCTGGAAACTACTGCCCCATTAGCCTAATGAGCCTGGTCTGCAAGGCTATGGAACATATCATCATGGAATTTATAAACAATGACATTGGTAATCTCCAAACTCAGGACCCCACCCAGTTCGGGTTTGTAAAATGCAGATCATATCTCCTAAACCTGACAGACTTCTTTGAAGCAGTCACCAAAGCCGTAGATGAGGGTAAGGTGGTTCACACAGCATATCTAGATCTCGCCAAGGCTTTCAACACCATTCCCCACTCTGGAATTATAGATAAACTCACTAAACTAGGTATAAAACCCTATGTCACAAGATGGGTTGCCAACTGGCTCACTGACAGAACCCACACTGTGAAAGTAGCAGACTCCAAATCCAACTTCAGACCAGTGACAAGTGGAGTACCACAGGGTTCAGTCCTGGGTCCTCTCCTGTTTGGTATCTACTTCTCTGAAGTACAGGCCAACACACAAGGTCTTTGGCTAACGAAGTTCGCAGATGACTACAAACTAGGAGCCATAATCAAAAATCCAAAAGATGTGGACATCCTACAAAAGGGCCTCGCTGAGACAGATGCCTGGTGTCAAAGCCATGGCCTCAAGCTCAATGCCAAAAAGTGAATTGTCATCCCTTATGGTAAAAACTCTGTACCCATGAACTACCACATAGGCGGTAGTCTACTTAACACCGAAAGTGTGATAAGAGACCTTGGGACACAGGTGGACAGTAGTCTCTCCTTTGATAATCACATCGCCACAGTGGTCAGGAAATCCTTCTACATGGCACACCTCATCACAAAAGGTTTCTCATCCAGGAAAAAAGAGGTCATTGTTCCCCTCTACTCATCACTCATTAGACCCATTATAGAGTACAATGCCCCTTTTGGTATGTACCTCACAAGACATCTACAACAACTGGAAAGGCCACAGAAATACCTCACAAAGAGGATTACCGGCCTCAAACAGATGCCCTATGCAGACCGTCTCAAAAAACTGCAGCTTTACTCTGTCGCATATCGCCTACTTAGAGGTGATCCTGCCTAACACACAAAGCTATGTCAAACCCAGAGCTTTTAGACATGCTCCACTTAAAGAAATCCCAATCCCTATGAGCTACATGCTCTAGGGACCTAAACCTTGTCACCACAATAAACAGAACATGCTGGAGGTATAGAATCCTGTCCCAGAAACTTCCCATACTCTGGAACAAACTACCTATCTATATCAAACAAAGCTCCTCATTAGCACACTTCAAGAAAAATCTTGATGATTGGATGGGCGATAGGAAATTCACCCTGGGGATCACTTCTGTGGCTCTGCTCAACAGTGACATAGGAAAATAATTTTTCTTGGCTGGCAAAAGCCAGGGTACCCTTGGCTAGGCTTATATAGGCCCTAGGGCCAATAGCCTAGTACCTACCTATGCTTAATAACCCATGTGACGACCCTCCACTGGACCAGTAATCAAGGAGCCTCAATCCTCACCATTGGCATCAGTGGGGGATGTACGCTGGGAGGATGACAAGTACACACACAGTATTTTCAGATGCAGCTCTCCGCATCAAGTGCAATTTCCCTTAAGAGCACACAGAGACCACAGTCAGTCCAGGGCTAGTTTCTCACTCCTTCTCCAGATCCCCAGTAAGACTCCCCACTGGCACAGCTGTAGAGTTGAAATCTCAGCTAACTGACCAAGCCAAGACCTCCAGCACCCTCTCTGTCCCTTCAGTGCTTTGTGTCCCTGCCCAAGTAGCTGATACACACACTCTTTAAGGTTTGATTTATAAACACACACACACCTGAGAAAGGCTGTCACAGGTTTACTAGCTATGCTCCCTTATACGCAGACTATAAGGTAGGTTTTACTGCTACCAGTCACTCTTGCCAGCTACCTTAAGGACCTTAACAAAGGATATCCATTCTTACTGTGTGACATTAATATTAACACAAATGGTAGTTTGACCAACAGTAAGGCTTTTAGGAGTGGCCCACACAGTGTCACCAAATAAATATGCAAGTACTCTCAAAACTCATCATCTCTACACAGATCAGCCACAATGAAATATTTAAATATCTGCAGTAAAAAACCAAACGGTGCTGGCAAGAGTTACCTCCAACAACAATGAAATGAACAGTAAAGAACAAAGCAGGAGGTAGCAGCCCCGGCTATGTAGAATAACAGCTTTATTAGTAAAAGAGATGAGCGCTTTCGTGGCACCAGCCACTTCATCAGACAATCAAAGAACAATAAAACACAGCATTTATACCAAGTTGATTGCAATGATAAGCTTGGTATAAATGCTGTGTTTTACTGTTCTTTGATTGTCTGATGAAGTGGCTGGTGCCAAGCCACCTCTTTACTAATAAAGCTGTTATTCTACATAGCCGTGGCTGCTACCTCCTGCTTTGTTCTTTAAAGGTTTAAATATATTTAATAATAAATAATAAAAGAACAAGACAATACTAAATGTATATTCAATGTGACATCAGAGTTCAAAACCATAGGAAATATTTAAGACAACATTGCATGGCAGTCTCAAATAAATAAAGAAAAATATCTAAATTAAGCTTCACTATATTCCTGACTATATCTAAGAGAATTACTATACTCTTGTAACTTACTATTAGAGAAAGGCAGATGTGGTGAATTATCTTCTAGTTGTTGTCAGATCCAAGACAGAATACAGAATGCTCTCACTAAGAGAATTCTCAAATTAATATCTCAAATATTACTGCTGGGATAATTTGCAGAATGACATCATTTTTGTCATCTGACTGCTAGTTCCCATGCCAAACAACCATTGATGAAGCTTTACCTAATGGCTGATCAAGTAATTTTTAAGTATTTAAACAAGTGATTCTGGTTATGACACTGTGATTTTGGTTATGTTCTGAAGAAGTCCCACGTTTGTGGTATGGGAGAAAGTGCTTAACCTGTATTTATTAAAGTTCTGTTTTTCGTTTTATTTGCTTGGATGCCTGTTTTTTTTAATATAGAATATGTGCTTTTCTAGGAGTATGGAGCTTATGGTGTGAAACTACCAAAGAGCCAATTTTGTTCTTTTAGTTTATTGGTGGCTCTTTTCCAGCATTGTTTTGTTACCTATAAGATATACAGACAATGGCTTCTACTCAGATCTCTGGCAGATGCTGGATGCCATAAAACAATTATATTCCTTCATGCTTTCATGACTAGTAGTTACTTCACCCTAAAGATAATACAGAAAGTTTCCTAGTACATACATTGTCTCTTTTGCTGTATTGAAAACTGAAATATACAATCTTCTATGGCATAGCCATAAAGTAATTTAATTGCAGTTGTTTTTCTAAAATTTACTAGACTGAGTTTAACCTCCTGTATTCCAGTTTCCACTGTTAACATACATACATTTAAACAGTTTCAATAGTATATGTACATTTCTGTTCTAATCCAGTAGGGCACACTGTGGTTACATTTTAAACACAAGCATTTTGCAAATACCTTTTTCAACACACACACCTCTGTACAAGCAATTTGATATACACATGACATACAGTTCTAATACATTTGCAGCATAAGCATCCTATATAAATCGTTTCGATATTCACCAATGACATAATTATTTACAAAATTCCAGCTAGCTGGGCTGGCAGCATCTCCTTTTGTCACACCCCATATGTGTTGTTGAATTCTTACTCAAGCCTGTCAAGTTCTTTGACCAATATAAGAATTGTATGAACATCCCCAGCCATAAACAGCAGCTTTATTGCAGCAGCTAAAAGGTGATAGAGCTTTTTTTGGCGAGGGGGGGGGGTTTCTCTCCACTGTTTCATCCTATGGTTCCCTGCCCAGTGCTCCATGTGCATTGCTGTGTCTACCAGCCTCCTTCTAACCCCCCCTGGAATTCTTCCAATAGAGGCAGGATCAGCATGGATTCTAGGGGGGTGTGTGCAATGCGGACATGTGGCATTTGGGTAAAACTCTGCACAGGTTTAGCCTTGTTCCCACCCTATCCTCCCCTTGGACAATGCCTCCCAGAAGCAACATCCCCTAGCCTCAACCAGGGATCATCGCAGGAGACACAACCGCTCTCCTACCAGGAATGGTAACATCCATCCCACTCTGTCACTCCATCAGTCTCCCAAGCCACTAACTGAAACTGGGTTGGCTACGCCATTGTCATAACTTTGTTTCAGTATGCCAGTGAAGTGTCTGCTTTAAAAATATGGCCATTAATATATTGCTCAGTATGCACATCCCTATACTTAAGAAACAGAACACTACAGGAATCCTCAAAGCTTACATTGGGTTCAGGAAGGAAAAAAAAACAGAATGCACAGCTATATTCAATAGGCTTGAAAAATTATTACAGATGTTTAGGATAATGTTAACAATGACCCCTAGAACAGTGTCATTAGTCACAGTATACCAATATTTTCTCTGTACTCCAGAAATACTCTCAACAAATGGTGTATAACTGGTAACAAAATAATCCACAAAAAGCTGAGAAGTACCTGGAACTGGAACAGAAATCCAAGCAAAGAACAAACAACTGACCAGGAAGCCAAAGACCACAGCAAATGAATCCAGCAATGGTAGAAACCACTCCAGTTTGCAGTTGCAGAAAGAAACAATCCTTTATTGGTAAAACCACTGCAATTCACAGTTAACCGCTTTTGTCTAAACATAGACTTCTTCAGAACCAAGAAAACTCCTCTAAATGCAAAGAGCTGAGAGAAGTAAAACCACAACCCCAGGAACTGTCAAGCAGCAGGCAGGCTGAACAAAGCCCGGGAAAGTTTGTAAAGGTGTACACACACACACACACACACACACACACACACACACACACACACACACACACACACAAAAATACTTCAACATTAAACCAAGTAGATATGGCTAAAAACAAATTTAGAATGTCAAACATGACAGAAAGCCATAACAGTTGTAACATTTTTCTCAAACTATGTTTGCTTTTCTTTTAAGTTCACTAGCAATGGAAATATAGTCATTCAATCCAGGTGGATTTGCTGCGTCTAAAGCCAGCTGCCAATACATCTCATGATGTAGAAATTTGTTTTCCCAATCACTAACAAAGACACCTCCTTCCACCTGTTCAAGCCCCAAAAAAGTGAACTTCTTGAAACTGGAACATATACAAGCATGTCTTGTCAAAGCACTCTTCATGTTACTTTTGGATATACTATAATAGTGTTGGAATATCTTTTTGTTAAGCATATTTTTGTCTTACCAATGTAGAAGGCAAGGCATGACATACATTTTGCCAAGTTGACAATCAGTTTCTCCAATAACTTGTTTTATGTTAAGCTTATTCATAAAGGTAAATGAAGGGAAATCAAGAAGATTTTGTTTGAGTCCCTGATCACAATGTAAGATAGCCCAGTTTCTGTACACAACTTTTTGGATGTCTGTAGAGTCCAATGGGTAATGTAAAAACATACTGGTTTCCCCAAAAGTATCCTTATTTTCGTTTGTCTGGTCTTTCAACATAATATTATCAAGGCCACATCTAATAATAGGTGTGTGCCTATTGTCTCTGTCTGCCCCCACATCCTTCTGAAGATTATCAAGAAGAGTATTAGGATACCCTCTTTACAAAAACATATATTTGATGGTGTCAAACTGTGTTAAATAGTTATCATCAGATGTCAGACAAGAAATCCTAATAAGTTGGCTTTTCACAATACCCTTCTTTTGATGGAAAGGGTGACAACTGGTGTATGACAAAAAAGAATTACAGAAGGTGGGCTTCCTATAAATCTGTGTGCCCATACAACCATACTGGTCTTTCTTGATTTCGATGTCCAAGCAGTGGATCTGAGCTGGGTCAACGTGATGGGTAAAAAGTGGTATTGGACTGCAATTCATCCATAAAAATATCCAGTTTTGTCTCTGTTCCTGAACAAAGAATCAGTACATTTATTTATTTATTTAACATTTGTTTATCGGCAAAGTCCAACTTGGACCGAGCCAATTTTCAGAGGAGGCCTTGGGAGAAACACTCCAGACGCATGTCTTTGTAAATCAGCCAAACAGTGAAAATACCCCACACATTTTTTGAATAAAGGCAGCTTGAACAAAGTAATAAGCTCCCATCTCAGCAAAATGATGTTTGCAAAGGTGGGGAAGCATGCAACCCCCATAGTGATGCCTTTCAGCTGTTTGTAAAATTCCCCATCAAAGGTCAAAAAATTATTTAAAACACCCTTTGTGAAATCAAAAACCAGTGTAATTTCTGAAAGTGTAAGAGAACCGTATTGTCTCACCATTTCACTGAACCATAACAGACCATCCTGAAAGAGAATTACACTGTATAAACTTTTGATGTCACAAGTCACAGAAGACATTCACTCCATGGTCCAATTTTCTGAAGTTTATCTAAAAGATCCCAGGAATTGCGGACAATGTGTGGAAAACCTTGAACAAGGTATTTCAACTTGTATTCTATGAACTTAGCCATTGGCTCATTGGCTCTGTAATTGAACCACTGGCAGCAATAATAGGACAGAAAGGTGGATTCAACACATTTTAGTGAATTTTTGGGATGCCAAAAATCTTTGGAACTGTCGGTTTTTGCACTAAAAGATACAGATACAGGCCTTGAGATATGGTATGAAATAACAACTACTCATCTAAGAGCACTTTGATTGGCCTGTAAGCAATACTGATCCCATTGATAAAGACCGCATAATACACCTCCTCATCATTCAACAAGCGATAAATTCGACTTGTGCAGTCCATCCAGTCTATAATAACTATTATACCATGACCCCCCCCCCCCATTAATATTCCAAAATGTGCACACTGATTGGTCAGCATGCACCTTGTAAATCGACTTATACTAATGGAAAAAGGTCCGGTCGCCCGGACTTTTTCCATTACTATAAGTCTTTTTTAAAACACTGTCTCGCTATGTTAAAGGAGTTTAACATAGCGACACAGGTTTAAAAAAAAGCAACGGCGATCTCCGTTGCTTTTTTTAAAGCTGTCTCGCTATGTTAAACTCCTTTAACATAGCGACACAGTGTGTAAAAAGCAAAGGAGATCTTGCTTTCTCCGTTGCTTTTTTTTAAACCTGTCTCGCTACGTTAAATGGGTTTAACATAATGAGACAGCTTTAAATAAGCAACGGAGATCTCCGTTGCTTATTTTAAATCTGTCTCGCTATGTTAATCCCATTTAACACAGCGAAACAGTAAAAAGCAACAGAGATCTTGCTTTCTCCGTTGCTTTTGCCCACAGCTCTGATGTACTGCGTAGGCATGCGCAGTACATCAGAACTTCCGCGGAATACCAGACAGCCACGGAAGGGCAGCAAGGAGGCATTATACAATGCCATTATTTAAGAAAAGTAATTTTTTTTTCTTAAATAATGTCATTGTATAATAGCAATAACCCACGCCTGGGTGTGGGTAAGGCTGGATTTACCCACGGTTGGCTTTGTTTACCAAACCATGCCAACCGTGGGTAAATCCAGCATTACCCACACCCAGGCGTGGGTTATTGCTATAATCCCCCTCCCTTACCAGGTTTCATGCACCTGATGTTCTTGTTGTTAATGATACCATTTAGAATATCCCTGTCAGCCTTGGAAAGATTATAAAAATTCTTCCTGTTCTTTACATTGAATAGTTCTCTAATTTCTTTCTCTCAAGACTTTTCAAAAAATTGTATGATAAGGTGTAGTGAGGGGTTAGCCAAACTCCTCCTCCTAAACTTATTCACAGAGGAATCAGATTTACCAAACAGTACATGAAAATTGAGTTTATATATTATTTTACTGAGTTTATATAAAAGGCTAGGAAAAAAATGGAAGAAGCTTTAAACAAGTACAGTTTCAACCATGTTGGCCCGGGATGCTGTATAAAATGAAATCCTTTAAGGAGAAGGTTGTGGTATTCGGGGTCTATATTTAAGTCAGAGAAATTATAAATATTGAAACCAAAGAAAGAAGTAATATTCACTGTACCTGTACATGGGTGTGAAGGAAAAAAGCTGACATTAATATTTATTGTTTCTTGACTGGGTGACCCTGGTTCCTTTTCTTCCAATAACCCCTTGATCTCATCGGGTAGGAATTATCTTGTCCTTGTACAGGTCAGTGTTCCCAGTTGGCTATCATCTCCAACCTTCTCAGGGGTACCTCCTCTAAAGGGACTTCACTGTGATGTACTTTGTCGCTGTTGATGAGGTCTGCCTCATAGCTGTAAAACCATATTGGTGTGGCCAGAAATATCCTTACTTTCATGCATAACTGGTAACTAAATAAGTGCACACTCTACATGTATCTTGGGAAGCTTGACAACCTCAGGAACTTTTAGTATAGGAGATAGTTTTCCTACTCAGAACACTTTGTCAAGAAAGGTTACAAGTTGCGACCTAGGTAATACCACTGTACTTAATCTTGTTATTACATCTTAAGACATAACATAACAGCCCTTCTTCAGAAGACAATTTCTTTACTCAAAGAAATATTTTCACAGAAGTTAAGTATGAGATCTTTGCTGTGAACACACATAGTTTCTTTAACTGTATAGCATAAAGTGCAATTAATCTGCAGATGAAGTGTCATTTCTATTACTGTTTGGCTCTTCTGAAGTGAGGACTTTTAAAACATGTGATTTTTGTATTGCTCTTAACACCGAGAAGGCATTAACTAAAATATCAACTTATTCTTACCTATGGAAATAAAGATTTATTTTTAATGGTCCTGGGCAGCCAAAGTCTAACTTATACATTAAGAATTGTATTACATGAGACTGAGAAAACATAGTACATGACATATTTACAGTTTTCTTCATATATGCGTATTTATAATGTGGGAGGTAAAAGAGATATTAAGTAAAAAATGCATCTCCCAAAAGCAGTCTTAGCGGAGCTAGCAAGACTGTCATGGGATAGTAAGTTAAGGCAAACCCACTGTCCAGCAGAAGTATGATTCTGCATCAATGGCCCCGATATCCTCACCAACCCAGAAAGTGGGGAGAGGAGAGGATCTGGTGGCACTTGATGATCAACTGTGGGGAGTTAAAAAAGACAGATGCAAGGTTTGATAATATATTACTCCTTCTTACTGCTTGCTGATGAATGTTAAAGTAGCTACAAAAATGTGAATGTTCTCTATCTGAATTCTTAAATAAATATGCAAATCAGCGGAGGATAGAGCGGTTAAGTGAATGCACTGAAGCTAAGAAAAAAGAGAGGGAAATATAGGAGACAAAATAAATTTGTGACTCCTAAGGTTGCAGTAAAACCCAGTGATGTGGTGTTAAGCCAGGTTGACAGCTGTATAACTTTAGCTAGCAATCTTTCAAGGTACAGTAATAGGGGCATTGGTAAGTACCTAGACAGGGCAACTAATATATCTCCTTTTTGTACTGGGTGTACAATATTTTGCTTCCACAGTTGAGATAACAGTAAGTTCTATGATAATACTTATAAACAGTACTGCAATAAATTAAGCAAAATTAGGGATTTAGCCACATCTGTGGTGTACAGTGCCTGTCAAGGTTTGATTAGTGGCTCAGACATCTGAGGAGCTGGCAAAAGGGAAGATGAACATGACTACTGGTAGGGAGGGGATACATTCAATCACAACTCATGGCTCATCCCTAATGAAGACTATGGATGAACAGGAGGGGCATTCTCTTAAGAACAGTGGCAGCATTACCTGACTCACCACAAAGATGTAATGATATGCCAACACTCCCCACTGGATATCTGATCCTGGACATTACAAGTGCATGAGGGATAGAAAGTCAAGGAAAAGAAGAAGAACAGACTTCCAAGATGGTTACTTATTGAGTAACAGCTTCATTCTAGCTTTCCCTGTGTGAAAACAGAAACTTAGCAAAGAAAGTGGAACTAGATTTCTGGATAAATTTCAGTAACTGGCTAGTACATGCAATGCCTGGATGCCAGGAAAAAAGAAATACAGAGGATCTGAAGGAAAATCAGCTACAAAGGAGAAAAGGAAACACTGACTGTGAAAAGTACTGCAGTTGTTCAGCAAAAAGCAGTGCAAGCTCCAGACATGACTTCCAGTAAAGTACAGTTTTGTACCTACCATAAATGTAGATGTTCGAGTGCTAATACAGCTGCAGTAATCACAGATGGGTTTTCTGCCGTCAGGCGGGTCCTCGGTCGGCCGAATTCCAAAGTCTAGGTCCGGCGTCGGTTGTTGTCGCTTTCTTTCCTTACGTCAGTGAGGCAGGGGTATATAAGACACAGCCGACGCCATTTTCTTCAGTCTTTCTTGCCCCAGATGTCAGGTGCCCCCAGAAGGAAGGCAATACATAAATTATATTTATATACATGAAATGCAATATAATCAAAAATCAGTAGTTGCAAGCAAATATACCATAGAAGGATAACCCAATCAGGTTGTATGAAGAGGGGTTAGGCCCTAGGCCTTCACCAAGAGGGGAAGGAGGGAGGGAAACCTGTACTGCAGCTGTATTAGCACTCGAACATCTACATTTATGGTAGGTACAAAACTGTACTATGTTCATCATGCATACAGCTGCAGTAATCACAGATGGGTAGAATCCCAAAGCTACGCACAGGGTGGTAGGCACTAGGTGGAACTGGGATGAGCCAGAATGCCCTGCAACACAGCAGTGGCAAAGCCTGCTCTAGTTTTGGAATATAAAGGCAGGTGGTAGTGTTTTGTGAAGGTATGCACAGAACTCCAATTGGCTGCCTCCAAAATATCTTTGGTAGGAACTCCTCTGAGGAAGGCTGTAGAGGTAGCTGTGGCCCTGGTGGAGTGGGATCTGATGCCTGTAGGGACAGATTTTCCATGATAGGAGTAACAAAACCGTATGCAGTGGCCTATCCATTTTGAAATTGTCTGTTTGGTAACTGGCTTCCCTTGAGCTCCTACAGCATAGGACACAAAAAGTTGTTCTGATTTCCTGAAAGGCTTTGTTCTGTCCAAATAATAACGTAGCTGTCTATGGATGTCTAAGGAGTGTAGCAGCCTTTCCCCTTTGTTTTGAGGATTGGGGTAAAAGGTAGCTAAGTGTATGGCTTGATTTAAAGCTACCCTGGATACCACTTTAGGCATAAATGACGGGTTGGTTCGAAGGGAAACCCTGTCCTGATGGAAGATGAGAAAGGGCTGCACAGCCATGAGGGCTTGTAGTTCCGAAACCCTACGAGCTGAGGTAATGGCCAGAAGGAAAGCTGTTTTCCAGGACAAATATTGCAAATCTGTTGAGGCAGCTGGTTCAAAGGGAGGCAATGTTATTTTTTCTAGAATGTAATTAAGATCCCAGGCTGGTATTGGTTGTTTCCTTGGTGGTCTTATATTCTTAGCCCCTCTGAAGAACTGTCTTAAGAGTGGGTGAGAGAATAAGGGTGGATCCGTGTTGAATTCTGCAGAAATGGCTGAGGCATGGATTTTTATGGAGGAAAATGAAAGTCCACTGTTCAGCAGCTCAGCTAGATACTGTAATACCTGAGGCAAATTCAGTTTTCTAGGGTCCTGGCCTTTTTTCTCATTCCAAGAGCAAAACCGTTTCCATTTTGCGGAGTAAGCCTTTCTAGTAGATGGTCTTCTGGCCTCCAAAATGACATCCTGCACCTCTTTGGAGAGTAGGGTCTGTTGTGTTGTTAAGGAATTTTCCATGCAGCAAGACTGAGTGTTTTCAGCTGACTGTGAAGAGTTTTGTAGCTGTGCTGAGTCAGCAGAAGAGGCATTAGAGGTAGGGACCAGGGAGGAGTATGTGTTAGGCTCCTCAGGAGTGGGTACCGGTGTTGTCTTGGCCAGTCTGGAGCAATCAGTATCATCTTCGGTCTGTCTGCTCTTGCTTTCAAGAGCACCTTGGGCAGAAGAGGCAGAGGTGGGAAAGCGTAAACTGTCCATGCTGTCTAACTGAATGAAAGGGCGTCCACTCTCCAGGCCTTTGGATGAAAGGTCCTTGAACAAAACTTTTCCAATTGATGATTCCTGTGGGAGGCGAAGAGATCTATGTCTGGCCTCCCCCATGCTTGGATTATCTTTGTAAACACTTGAGGATGCAACTTCCATTCGTGTGGATCTGTCATATTTCTGCTTAGATTGTCTGCCAGCGTGTTTTCCAAACCTGACAGGTACTGTGCTTGAAGTTCGATTTGCCATTCCAGAGCCAAGTTCCAAAGTGTCATGGCTAGTCTGCACAGGGGGTATGAATTTGTTCCTCCTCGTTTGTTTATGTACCACATTACTGTGGTGTTGTCTGTTCTTATCAATAATTGTCCTGGATGCAGGAAGTCCTTGAAAGCTGTAATTGCATTTATCACTGCTAGCATTTCTTTTTGATTGATGTGAAGGTGCTTTTCCTTTTGGGACCATTTGTCCTGAATGCATCTGTCTGTCATGTGCGCCCCCCAGGTGTAATCTGAGGCGTCTGTTGTGATGACTTGATTTGCTTGAGGCTTGCAGAATGGGAGACCTGTGTTTGTTTGACATGCTTGGGCCCACCATAGAAATTCCTTTTGCAAACATGGAATTATTGGTATTATTGTTTTCCTTGCAGTAAGCCTGGTACAATTTGCTAGTATTTTGAAGTATTGAGTTAGTTGCCCCTGTTTTTCTTGCGTAAGATAAGCCATCTGGGTGTTTGTGTCCAAGTTGGCACCCAAGAAAGTTATTTTCTGAGATGGTGTTAGCCTGGATTTCTCTTTGTTGATTGTGTATCCCAGAGAATGCAGTAACCGTGTTACATAAGCCAGATGTTCCAGAAGTATGTGCTTGCTGTCCGCTTGGATCAGGCAGTCGTCCAAATAAGGGTAAATTTGTATCCCTTGAAGTCTGCAGTAGGCAATTACTGATGCCAGGCATTTCGTGAATACTCTGGGTGCAGTAGATAAGCCAAAGGGCAATGCAGAGAATTGATAGTGTATTGAACCTGCAAGAAATCTGAGGTATCTTCTGCAGCTTTGTCTGATTGGGACATGCAGGTATGCCTCCTTGAGGTCCAATGTTACCAGCCAAAACTCCTTGCCCAGCATGGGAAGAAGCTGCTGTAATGTGAGCATCTTGAATTTTGGTACGAGTAAGAATGTGTTTAGGATGGATAAGTCCAAAATGGGTCTCCAGTCGGATCCTTTCCTTGGTGCCAGAAATAGCCTGGAATAAAAACCTTGACCTTGCTCGCGAGTAGGTACCTCTTGAATAGCTTTCATGTCTGTGAGCTTTGAAATTTGTAGTTGTGCCTCTGCCCTTTGATTGTGTGGCAGGTTTGGCATGCCTCTCATTTTTGGAAGAGTGTGAAAATGAAATCTGTAGCCTCTGTTTATAACGTCCAGGATCCATTTGTCTGTTGTGACAATATGCCAATTTCTTGTAAATAATGCCAGCTTTCCTCCCAAGGGTGCTGCCAGCTGAAACTTGCTTGGCATAGAAAGGAGGAAGTCATTGGGTTTGTTTCCTGTATTGTTGTGCACTGTCTTCGCCACCTCTTGGTGCTGGAGTTTGCCATTGCCTGCCTCTATATGATCCTTGTGATTGTCCTCTGCCCCTTGTGCGCCTGTATCTACCTCTTTGGGGCTTGTCCGTGGCTGGAAAGGACCAGTTTTTAGAAGGCCAATTTCTGCTGAAACGTAGTGGTTGAACCTGTAGAAAAGCTTTGACAGTTTGCATAGATTTGGCTTTTTCTTCCATTTTCCGTAGTATCTCCTCAGCATTAGTACCAAATAACACATCCTTTTGTAAAGGAGCATCCAATAGTTTAGCTTTCACATGATCAGGCAAGATTTGTTCCCTAAGCCAGGCATGTCTACGAATGACTGATCCTGTAACAGCAGCTCTACTTGAGGCCTCTAGGGCATCATAGCCACATTGTAAGGTGTGTTTACCCACTTGTTCTGCACTATGCATCATATCCTGCAACTCCTTCAAGTCTGGTTGTTCAGGTTGAGACATTTTATTTCTTAATTGTGATAACAGAAACTGCTGATATTTAAGCATATGAAACTGACAATTTAAGGCCCTCATGGCTAGGGTGGCCGAGGTATATACCTTTTTTCCCCACCTTTCTAAGGATCTTGACTCTCTTTCGGAAGGTAGTGGATTCTTAGCAGTAGAGGCCTTCATTCCCTTGGGGCCTTGAGAAATGGTTTCAGGGTCAGCATTATGGCTTTTGTAAAGAAATTGGTGAGAGTTAGGTTCATAGGTTCATAGGTTAGTACTAGGCTAACTGCTCTTGCCAGCCATTTTAAGCCTAGCCAGTTATCCCCTGTGAGATTCAAACCCTGTATCTTGTGTTTGTAAGGCAAACACCTTAACCATTAGGCCACCCTCACAAACTGATAGGAACTCTGTAGTACCTATCAGGCTTGACTGGGGCAGGAGGCAGGGAATCCGGATTAAGGCAAGCCTCCGAGTAAACATCATCAAGTATGTCCAAGACAGGAGGTATCGCCAGAGGCCTGTGTTGAGGTAACAAAAGAAATTCCCTAAGTCTTTTCTTGGAATCAGAAAAGTCTTGGCCTTCCCAATGGAAGTGTTCCCTCAAGGTGTGCAAGGTTTCCCCAAAAGAAAAATCCTGAGGAGGAGATACAGAAGGAATGGACTGCTCTGCATCAGAATCTTCAAAAGGGGAGTAAGAGTGTTCCTCTACATCAGAATGTTCTGAAAAAATGGAGCCCTGATCAGAGGAGGGAGAATCTTCCTCCACTATGGGTCTCTTGTCTGGAGGGGGTTGGGAACCCCTGATAAGAGTAATTAAATCGTCAGCCATTTTAAGCATCTGCTTTTTAGGCATGGGGCCTGGAGATGGGCCCTGTGCAACAGGCCTCTTGGGATGCCTGGCTGATTTGGACTTAGTAAAGGCCTTAATGGAAAAGGAAGATGAGGGTCTAAAGACACCATGGGTGGAAGTGGACCTGTCCACATTAGGAGGCTCGACACTCACAGTGACTTCGGTGGTTGTAGTCTGGGTCTGGGCCGAGGTACCTGCGGTCTCGGTTACAGAAGACACCACCAAAGAAGTGTCGTCGGTAGTCAGGGACTGCATAGGCGTCTCGCTGAGAACCGGACCACGTGTAGCCGGTTTTGGTGTGGTGTCGGTGGGGACCGCGGACCTCGTGTGTCGGTCCTTGTCCTTGCGTTTTTTGGACAAAACGGTAGTCGGAGTCTCCGACGACATTTTATATTCAAAGGCTGTACCAAAAATGTGTTGGGCGAACTCCGCCCGACGCTTAATAGTGCGTTTATTGAAAGTAGCGCAAAAGCGACAGCCCGAGACGTCGTGGTCTGGGCCTAAACAAGGTATGCACAGGGAATGGAAATCCTTATGTGGTATTTGCTTCCCACAAGAAATACAATTGTTAACTTTTTCTGACATCGGTCTGAGGCAAGAAAAGTTTCCCCAACGGGGTACTTAGCTTTAATGAAGACTTCGGTTTCCAATTTTTTCGTAAATTCAGGAGCTGGCCGACCGGCACTTGCGAACTGCTTCTGCTTCGGGCACCGCGCGGCAAAAAAGACTGAAGAAAATGGCGTCGGCTGTGTCTTATATACCCCTGCCTCACTGACGTCAGGAAAGAAAGTGACAACAACCGACGCCGGACCTAGACTTTGGAATTCGGCCGACCGAGGACCCGCCTGACGGCAGAAAACCCATCTGTGATTACTGCAGCTGTATGCACGATGAACATCCTACAAGAAAGTATAAGGTAACTGCACACATATATGACTTACATAAATGAAACACTGATGGAGTATATCAACTCAAACAATAAAAAGCTAGAAAAAATGGAATAACCTTTAAACAGACATTCAAATAATGTGATAAAACTGCAAAACTCAGAAGAAAAGAAGGAAAGGCTGTCTGAATATGACAGCACAAGAAGAGATGTTTGAAAAAATAATTGAATTAGAGGACAGAGCATGTATGGAAAACCTGAGATTTTCTGCTGTACCAGAGAAGCTGGAAGTAGGAGAATATACTAATTTTATGGAAGCACTAATAAGCAACTAGACTGGTTTGCCACAACAGGAATTATTAATTGAAGGGGCACATTGTGTGTGTATGCTCCAAACCTGGCTATGAGAAAGCAACCTAGACCTTTAATAGTAAAGATGTAAATCTACCAGCAGAAGAAGTTGATTCTGGAAAAAAAAAACTGTGGCAGAAGGACAATGTATTAAACGTGGGGAGATAGCAAAGTGCTTGTAGAGAATGACTACTCATTGTGCACCAGGCAGAAGAGGAGTACATTTATTCCATTACTCAGGGAATGTTGAGAAGCAGGCATGAAATTCAAATTCCTGTATCCAACTATCTTCAAGATATTTTCCCCTGGAGGGGCAAAAATAAATTTTTGATGAAGTACACACTAAGGAAAAAATACAAACGTTTGTCCAACAAAAAGTCAGCTGTGAGCAAGAAAGAGATTCTGCTTTTTATTCTTCTGGTAATCAAAGCGGCCACGGTGGTGCAGCGGTTAGTGTTTCTGCCTCACAGCAAGAGGTTCTCCGGTCTGATCCTTGGCTGGGGTGCCTTCTGTGTGGAGTCTGCATGTCCTCCCTGTGGTCACGGGGGTTTCCTCTGGGTGCTCCAGTTTCCTCCCACATCCCAAAGACATGCTGTAGGTGGATTAGACACTCTAAATTGGCCCTAGGCGTGAGTGTGTGCATGTGTGCACCTTCTGTGGAAGGTTGGGTGCTGGGCTGGTAACAACACAGTAAAACTCCACTGCCAATCATGAGCAGACAGGTGATCTGCTGTGGTGTCCCCTAACTGGGAAAAGCTGAAAAAAGAAAAAGAAGAAGATTCTTCTAATAATCAAGACCACCCAGAGACTGTGCCAGTGAATCTTCTCCAATTTTTCAATAGAAAATGCTTTAATGAAGGAAAAAAAACACAAGAGTCGACTAGAACTGACAGTATGTTGAAAATGAAGTAAAAACAGTATTTGGGAGATGGAGATGAACATGAATAAAAATAGTAACTTAGAAATTGGCAATGTGGGATTACAAAGCAATAATTATATTTGTGAAACGTCAGAAAAGGAAAATCTGGAAAAATTGGACTTTCTTGAACTTTGCTAAATTTGTAGGGGACTCTAAAGCATATGCCCTACTTCATGTCATTAATGTTTGAAGAACAAAACCAGTAACTCGGAAAGTGACAAATGTAGGATTACAAAGCAATAATTACATTTGTGACATATGACAGAACAAGCAAAGATGGAAATATTGGACTTTTTTGGACTTTGTTAAACTTGTAGGGGACCCTAAAGTATATGCCCTACGTCATGTCATTAATGTTCAGAAAAATACTCAGGAAAGGGGAAGAGGAGGGAGAAAGTTAATTGGGAGTAAAACAAATGTTTTTCTTAATGGTACTATTTTAAAAGTGCATGATTTTCTTTCCATGTTATAAAGTAAAGTTTTCAAGTGTAACTGAGATACTAATGTAAATAGGTGCTCCTGTTTTTTATCTTTCTTTTTTTTCTCCTTTCTCTTTCTCCTTGTTCATTTTTAAGAAATGTAGGCACTGCAGTGTGAAAAAGAGAAACAAAATCTGGTTAAAACAGCATGACAAAAGAAATATTAGTGCGCCTTTTCTCATCCTTGCACAGGAGAATGACTGGGTTAAAGCCCTTAGCTTAATCTAGTAACAAGTTTTAAGAGAAAGCAAAAAAATTAAAAAGAATATTGAATATTATAAGGCTTTTTTCTAGTAAACAAATGTATGCTTGATAGTTTTGTGCCTGGTTCTCATGTCTCTAGCAGACAATCTGATAAAGACAAATGGCTTAGAGAAAATGTTTCTGAAAGCATTCAAGTGTTTTCCTGCTGACAGAGCTATAAAGATAAGACAAAGCCAGACAAAGCCAGACAGCACTTATTAGAAGCACAGGCTATACCATACATCTTAGCATGAATAACCTTTTTTTGAGGTTATCTCAACTTTGTGTGTGTGGCTGTCAGTTTGGAACATTTGTTCCAGTTAGGAGGGCAAAATTTCAATATTTAAAGATGTACGTAGATGTTTGTGTTATTCTTAAGTTAATAGGTTTTAGGGGTATTGGGGTGTTTTTTATTTATTTATTTTTTGTTTAAGGGCTTTCAATAAAACAAAATGTTTTGTAAGATGCGACATAGGTTCAAATGGAGATGGCAAGAAATAACTGTATAAAAGATTAACCTGCCAATCAGTATATGCATGTAACACAAATGCTGGAACTAACATTTAACAAAAAAGCTGTTATACATAAAAGGTGGGAATAATAACGTTTTAAGAAAATGATTCTTTCTGTAAGGCCTTTAAACTTGAATGGTATAGTCTCACAGATAAATACAAAAGAGAAAGAATGGTAAACTATATCAAAACACATAGAATGCAAATAGCTAGGCTACAGGAGACACACTTTGAAAGAACTAAACGTGAATTTGATAAAGGAAGGTTTTTAGGATGGTTAAGTGGAATACCTGGAGCAAAAGAAAAGATGAAAAATTAATTGCAAGAGGAGCTCCAATAGTGATAGAAGAGGATAAAAGGTAATATGGTAAATTTCTAGTAGTAAGGGGCTACTGGCAAGGGAGGAATATTATACTGGCATGTATTTATATACCACCAAAAACTGTTATAATGGAGCTTAAGAAAACTCTGAAAGAAATAATCAGCTTTCAGCAAGGAATATTTCTTATAGGTGGGGAGCGAATCTGATCTGCAACAGTGAAGATGCATCTGGGGGGAGGGGAGACAAAAGGGAAAATATAAAAAAGGGGGTAGGCTTTTGAAGAATTTATGAAAATATTTAACACTGAAGATATGAATTCAGTACTAGAAATTCTGAGTAACTTTACATATTACTCCCCACGATACAAAAACTGGGCTATTCTAGATAGAAATGATATTTCACTGCAACATGTGCATTTAATTGAAGGTCTTCATAAGCACCCAATAACTATTTCAGATCATGCACCAATCAGAACTAAAATAAAAACATAGGATAATGAAGTAAACATTAGACAGTGGTGCTTTCCCACCTATCTGTTGAAAACAGAGGAATTTAAGGAATGGGTGGTGGAAATTATTCAGGAGCTATTAGGAAATACAGAAAGTTCTTCTGAAAATATAGCTAGGGAGTGGGATAAAATTAAAATGGAGTTTAAAACTAGGGTGGAAATAAAAGAAACAGAGATATGGTTAAGAAGTAACAAGAAATATTTGGAGAAACTGACAAATGTTAAAATATTGCAAAACGGGAGGAATCCCACAGAACAAGAAAATGAGCAACTGCATAATACTAACCAGAAAATAAGGGATTACCTTGATAATATGTATGAGTTTAGAAAGACTGCTGTTAAGCAAATGTTTTTTGATAATAATTTGAGAGCACAAAAACGTTTAGCACAACAACTCAGGCAACAGAAAGTAGAAAGGGCTGTCGCCAATCTTAGGGAGACTATAACAAGGAAGACAACAAGAGATCATGCAAAAGTACTTCAAATATTTCAGAAATTCTATGAAAGTCTGTATAAAACACCGAAATATGGAAATCAAGAAAAGGTACAAATGGAAATGTTCATGGAAAAATTAAATATACCAAGGTTAGAGTTAGATAAGGCTCAGTTTCTAACAGTTAGGAAAGTAGGATATGAGATAAAATGGTGATGTATAAAGAATCTATGGGAAAGTCCCCAGGAATAGATGGTATTCCTGTGGAAGTGGCAAATTGCTGTAACTAAGGAAATTATTTTTTGATCTATGATACAGAATCAGAATTGCCTAAATATAGTAAGGCTTTGCTTAGCCTATTTATGATGGCTGCCAAGAAAGCAATTACTAGAAAATGGAAATCAAAGTTTAAACTAACATTACTAGAAATAGCAAATATAGTACCAGAGATAAAAGAACCGAAATTGGGGTCTTTAGAAACGGTTAGAAGCAAATTACATAAGAAAAATGGGAATTGTGGGAACAATACGTGCAGAGGAGGAATGAGGTTTAAAAGAAGACAGGATTTGAATGAGCTATGTAATGTCTGACTAACAATGACTGGAGAGATTATAAGTGATATATAATGTTTGCAAGTGGAATTGTGCCAGTATGGTTTGTTTTCATTTATATAAATGTAAGATTGTCTATGTCATAAGTGATCATTTAATAAAGATGTTTATTAAATTATATAAAAGCTTTTGTTTTGCAATTTTAGAGCAGGCAAAAGGGAACCCCAGAGATGGGGATTTAAAAAATTAACTGGAGGATAGGGAAGCTATTTGGCAGTTAAAACTAAATGCACAGAAATAGGTTTATAGGTGTGTACTAGGCTAATGGCCCTGGCCATAGGATTACCCTGGCATCATGCCACCTGACCTTAGTTCCCAGTGTCTCTGTCGAGTGGAGCCACTGGAGTTATCGCCGGGATGAATTTTCTATTTCCCATCCACTCATCAATATTTCTCTTGAAGAGGGTCAGCAAGGTGCTTGACATGTATGAGAAGTCTATTCCATAGCATGGGCAGTCTCTGGGTTATGAACCTGCCCTCCAGTACGTTCTGTTGATTGTGGTAATAAGGTTGAGGTCTCTGGAGTGTGTGATGTGGAGGATTTGGAATTTCTTTAGATGTAGCATTTCTAACAGAGCTGGATCAGACATGGCTTTGTAAGTCAAGCAGTGATCACCTCTAAGTAGGCAACATGAGACAGAGAATAGTTGGAGTTTTTTTGAGTCTGTCCATATAGGACAAGTGTTTAAGGCCCAAGATCCTCTTTGTGAGGTACGTTTGTGGCCTCTCCAGTTGTTGCAGGTGTCTATTGAGGTACATGCCAAATGGGGCATTGTACTCGATGACTGGCCTAATGAGGGAAGAGTAGAGGGAAACAATGACCTCTTTCTTCCTGGATGCAAAACCCTTAGTAATGAGATGTGCCACATAGAAGGACTTTCTGATCACAGTGGCAATGTGGTGATTAAAAGAGAGGTTGCTGTCAACCTGTGCTCCCAGATCTCTTATAATGCCGTCGTGTTCATTGGACTACCATCAATGTGGTAATTCATGGAAACTGGGTTTTTCCTAAAGGGGATGACGACACATTTTTTGGCATTGAGCTTAAAGCCATGGTTCTCACACGAGTCGTTGGTCTCACTGAGGCCATTCTGTAGGATGTCAACATCACTTGGGGAGTTAATAATAGCACCCAACTTGCAATCGTCTGCACACTTTGTCAGTCAGAGTCCCTTCTTGTTGGCCTGGACTTCAGAGAAGTAGATACCAAACAGGAGAGGACCCAGGATCGAACCCTGTTGGACTCCACTCATGACTAATCGACAGTCTGACTTGGAGTCAGCTACTTTCACACTGTGGGTTCTATCTGTGAGGCAGTTTGCAACCCAGCGGCAAAGCCTGCTCTAGTGATATAGGGGTTAATGCCTAGCTTAGTGAGTTTTTCTATGATTCCTGAGTGGGGAATGGTATCAAAGGCCTTGGCCAGATCAAGGTAGGAAGGTAGGCTGTATGAACCACCTTGTCTTCATCCACAGCTCTGGTGACTGACTCAAAGAAGTTGAGCAGGCAAGATCTACCCTTCACAAAACCAAACTGTGTGGGATCCAGAATCTGGAGATTCCCTATATCCTTGTTTATTAGGTCCATGATGATGCATTCCATAGCTTTGCATATCAGACTCATCAGGCTAATGTGGCGATAGTTCCCAGGGTTGTAGTCGCTACTCCTTTGTGGAGAAGGATGACTGTAGCAGTGCACCATTCGGTAGGGACAAAGCCTGAGGTGAGGCTGTGATTGAACAGGGCACACAGGTGAGGTGCAAGTTCACTCTGTAGTGCATGTAGAACACAGCCAGGGATATTGTCAGGTCCTATAGAAGCTATATTCATGGCCTTGGACAGTGCTGTTTTAACCTGTGCAGCAGTAATACTGGGTACCTAACAATCTACTGGTATTGTGATTGGTCCTTTGGGGGGGAGGGGTAAAGTTGGCACTGAATCTGTCAGCCAGTATATTGGCAATATCTGTTGGCTCGGTATATGAGGTACCATTGTGCAGTAGCTCAGAGCAAATCTGGGTATTGCTGTGGAGATTCTTTACATAAATATAGAAGGCCTTGTGGTTGTCTTTACTGTCTGCTGCAATTCTGTTTTCATAGCTAGCTTTAGGGGATTTGATGAGGGATCTCAACTTTTTGTTGAGGCTGATAAGGGAGTTTTTCCAGTCTTGAGACTTCACCTTTTTCCGCATCATATTCCTCCTTCTGTTGTAGAGTTTGTTTATGGCAGGGGACCACCAAAAGTACAGTTTTGTACCTACCATAAATGTAGATGTTCGAGTGCTAATACAGCTGCAGTAATCACAGATGGGTTCTCTGCCGTCAGGCGGGTCCTCGGTCGGCCGAATTCCAAAGTCTAGGTCCGGCGTCGGTTGGTGTCGCTTTCTCTCGACGTCAGTGAGGCCAGAGTATATAAGACACAGCCGACGCCATGTTCTTCAGTCTTTCTTGCCCCAGATGTCAGGTGCCCCCAGAAGGAAGGCAATACATAAATTATATATATATATATATATATATATATATATATATATATATATATATATATACAAGCAATGCAATATAATCCAAAATCAGTAGTTGCAA
The DNA here is from genome assembly GCF_019279795.1 of Protopterus annectens. Taxonomy (NCBI): domain Eukaryota; kingdom Metazoa; phylum Chordata; order Ceratodontiformes; family Protopteridae; genus Protopterus; species Protopterus annectens. Next base: position 1,152,603,208 of record NC_056747.1, on the reverse strand, counting down.
GCAAATAAACCATAGAAGGATAACCCAGTCAGGTTGTATGAAGAGGGGGTTAGGCCCTATGCCTTTACCAAGTGGGGAAGGTGGGAGGGTAGCCTGTACTGCAGCTGTATTAGCACTCGAACATCTACATTTATGGTAGGTACAAAACTGTACTATGTTCATCGTGCATACAGCTGCAGTAATCACAGATGGGTAGAGTCCCAAAGCTACACACAGGGTGGTAGGTATTAGTTGGAACTGGGATGAGCCAGAATGCCCTGCAACACAGCAGTGGCAAAGCCTGCTCTAGTTTTGGAATATAAAGGCAGGTGGTAGTGTTTTGTGAAGGTATGTACAGAACTCCAAGTGGCTGCCTCCAAAATGTCTTTGGTAGGAACTCCTCTGAGGAAGGCTGTAGAGGTAGCTGTGGCCCTGGTGGAGTGGGATCTGATGCCTGTGGGAACAGATTTCCCATGATATGAATAACAGAACTGTATGCAGTGGCCTATCCACTTTGAAATTGTCTGCTTGGTCACTGGCTTCCCTTGAGCCCCTACAGCATAGGACACAAAAAGTTGTTCTGACTTCCTGAAGGACTTTGTTCTGTCCAAATAATAGCGTAGCTGCCTATGGATGTCTAAAGAATGTAGCAGCCTTTCCCCTTTGTTTTGAGGATTGGGGTAAAAGGTAGGTAAGTGTATGGCTTGGTTTAAAGCTACCCTGGATACCACTTTAGGCATAAATGACGGGTTGGTACGAAGGGAAACCCTGTCCTGATGGAAGATGAGGAAGGGCGGCACCGCCATGAGGGCCTGTAGTTCCGAAACCCTACGAGCTGAAGTGATGGCCAGAAGGAAGGCTGTTTTCCAGGACAAATATTGCAAATCTGTTGATGCAGCTGGTTCAAAAGGAGGCAATGTTAATTTTTCTAGAATGTAATCAAGATCCCAAGCTGGTATTGGTTGTTTCCTTGGTGGTCTTATATTCTTAGCCCCTCTGAGGAACTGTCGTAAGAGTGGGTGAGAAAATAAAGGTGGATCCGAGTTGAATTCTGCAGAAATGGCTGAGGCATGGATTTTTATGGAAGAAAATGAAAGTCCACTGTTCAGTAGCTCAGCTAGATACTGTAATATCTGAAGCAAATTCAGCTTTCTAGGGTCCTGGCCTTTTTTCTCATTCCAAGAGCAGAACCATTTCCATTTTGCGGTGTAAGCCTTTCTAGTAGATGGCCTTCTGGCCTCCAAAATGACATCCTGCACCTCCTTGGAGAGTAGGGTCTATTGTGGTGTTAAGGAATTTTCCATGCAGCAAGATTGAGTGTTTTCAGCTGACCGTGAAGAGTTTTGTAGCTGTGCTGAGTCAGCAGAAGAGGCATTAGAGGTAGGGACCAGGGAGGAGTATGTGTTAGACTCCTCAGGAGCGGATACCAGTGTTGCCTTGGCCAATCTGGAGCAATCAGTATCATCTTCGGTCTGTCTGCTCTTGCTTTCAAGAGCACCTTGGGCAGAAGAGGCAGAGGTGGGAAAGCGTAAACTGTCCATGCTGTCCAACTGAATGAAAGGGCGTCCACTCTCCAGGCCTTTGGATGAAAGGTCCTTGAACAAAACTTTTCCAATTGATGATTCCTGTGGGAGGCAAAAAGATCTATGTCTGGCCTCCCCCACTCTTGTATTATCTCTGTAAACACCTGAGGATGCAACTTCCATTCGTGTGGATCTGTCATATTTCTGCTTAGATTGTCTGCCAGCGTGTTTTCCAATCCTGGCAAGTACTGTGCTTGAAGTTCGATTTGCCATTCCAGAGCCAAGTTCCAAAGAGTCATGGCTAGTCTGCACAAGGGGTATGAATGTGTTCCTCCTTGTTTGTTTATGTACCACATTACTGTGGTGTTGTCTGTTCTTATCAGTAATTGTCCTGGATGCAGGAGGTCCTTGAAAGCTGTAATTGCATTTATTACTGCTAGCATTTCTTTTTGATTGATGTGAAGGTGCTTTTCCTTTTGGGACCATTTGCCCTGAATGCACCTGTCTGTCATGTGCGCCCCCCAGGCGTAATCTGAGGTGTCCGTTGTGATGACTTGGTTTGCTTGAGGCTTGCAGAATGGGAGACCTGTGTTTGCTTGACATGCTTGGGCCCACCATAGAAATTCCTTTTGCAAACATGGAATTATTGGTATTATTGTTTCCAAACTGTGACTGTGTTGTGACCATAGGTTTTTTAGGTACCATTGAAGTTTCCTCATATGCAGCTTTGCACATGGGATTAAAAGAATGCAAGATGCCATGAAGCCCAGAGTCTGCAGGATTTTCCGTGCAGTAAGCCTGGTACATTTTGCTAGTATTTTGAAGTACTGAGTTAGCTTCCCCTGTTTTTCTGGCGTTAGATAGGCCATCTGGGTGTTTGTGTCCAAGCTGGCACCCAGGAAAGTTATTTTCTGAGATGGTGTTAGCCTGGATTTCTCTTTGTTGATTGTATATCCCAGAGAATGCATTAACCGTGTTACATAAGCCAGATGTTCCAGAAGTATGTGCTTGCTGTCCGCTTGGATCAGGCAGTCGTCCAAATAAGAGTAAATTTGCATCCCTTGAAGTCTGCAGTAGGCAATCACTGATGCCAGGCACTTTGTGAATACTCTGGGCGCAGTACATAAGCCAAAGGGCAATGCAGAGAATTGATAGTGGATTGAACCTGCAAGAAATCTGAGGTATCTTCTGCAACTTTGTCTGATTGGGACATGCAGGTATGCCTCCTTGAGGTCCAATGTTACCAGACAAAACTCTTTGCCCAGCATGGGAAGAAGCTGCTGTAATGTGAGCATCTTGAATTTTGGTACGAGTAAAAATGTGTTTAGGATGGATAAGTCCAAAATGGGTCTCCAGTCGGTTCCTTTCCTTGGTACCAGAAAAAGTCTTGAATAAAAACCTTGACCTTGTTCGTGAGTAGGTACCTCTTGTATAGCTCTCATGCTTATGAGCTTTGAAATTTGTAGTTGTGCCTCTGCCCTTTGGTTGTGTGGCAGGTTTGGCATGCCTCTCATTTTTGGAAGAGTGTGGAATTGAAATTTGTAGCCTCTGTTTATAACGTCCAGGATCCATTTGTCTGTTGTGTCAATATGCCAATTTCTTGCAAATAATGCTAGCTTTCCTCCCAAAGGTGCTGCCAGCTGAGACCTGCTTGGCATGGAAATGAGGGAGTCATTGGGTTTGTTTCCTGTATTGTTGTGCACTGTCTTCGCCACTTCTTGGTGCTGGAGTTTGTCATTGTCGGCCTCTATATGATCCTTGTGATTGCCCTCTGCCCCTTGTGCGTCTGTATCTACCTCTTTGGGGCTTGTCAGTGGCTGGAAAGGACCAGTTTTTTGAAGGCCAATTTCTGCTAAAACGTGGTGGTTGGACCTGTAAAAAAGCTTTGACAGTTTGCATAGATTTGGCTTTTTCTTCCATTTTCCGTAATATCTCCTCAGCATTAGTACCAAACAGCACATCCTTTTGTAAAGGAGCATCTAGAAGTTTAGCTTTCACATGATCAGGCAAGCTTTGTTCCCTAAGCCAGGCATGTCTACGAATGACTGATCCTGTAGCAGCCGCTCTTCTACTTGAGGCCTCTAGGGCATCATAACCACATTGTAAGGTGTGTTTAACCACTTGCTCTGCACTATGCATCATATCCTGTAACTCCTTTAAATCTGGTTGTTCAGGTTGAGACATTTTATTCCTTAATTGTGATAACAGGAACTGTTGATATTTAAGCATATGAAACTGACAATTTAAGGCCCTCATGGCAAGGGTGGCCAAGGTATATACCTTTTTTCCCCACCTTTCTAAAGATCTTGACTCTCTTTCGGCAGGAAGTGGATTTTTGGCAGTAGAGGCCTTCAATCCCTTGGGGCCTTGAGAAATGGTTTCAGGGTCAGCATTATGGCTTTTGTAGAGAAATTGGTGAGAGTTAGGAACTCTGTAGTATCTATCAGGTTTGACTGGTGCAGGAGGCAGGGAATCCGGGTTAAGGCAAGCCTCCGAATAAACATCATCAAGTATGTCCAAAACAGGAGGTATCGCCAGAGGCCTGTGTTGAGGTAACAAAAGAAATTTCCTAAGTCTTTTCTTGGAATCAGAAAAGTCTTGGCCTTCCCAATGGAAGTGTTCCCTTAAAGTGTGCAAGGTTTCCCCAAAGGAAAAATCCTCAGGAGGAGATACAGAAGGAATGGACTGCTCTGCATCCGAATCTTCAAAAGGGGAGTAAGAGTGTTCCTTTACATCAGAATGTTCTGATAAAATGGAGCCCTGATCAGAAGAGGGAGAATCTTCCTCCACTCTGGGTCTCTTGTCTGGAGGGGGTTGAGAACCCCTTATAAGAGTAATCAAATCCTCAGCCATTTTAAGCATCTGTTTTTTAGGCAAGGGGCCTGGAGAAGGGCCCTGTGCAACAGGCCTCTTGGGATGCCTGGCTGCTTTGGATTTAGTAAAGGCCTTAATAGAAAAAGAAGATGAGGGTCTAAAGACACCATGGGTGGAAGTGGACCTGTCCACATTAGGAGGCTCAACATTAGTAATGGCTTCGGTTGTAGTCTGGGAAAGGGCCGAGGTACCTGCGGTCTCGGGTACAGAGGACACCGCCAAGGGAGTGTCGTCGGTAGTCAGGGACTGCAAAGGCATCTCGCTGAGAACCGGACCACATGTAGCCGGTTTTGGCATGGTGTCGGTGGGGACCGTGGACCTCGCGTATCGGTCCTTGTCCTTGCGTTTTTTGGACAAAACGGTAGTCGGAGTCCCCGATGACATTTTATAATCAAAGGCTTTACCAAAAAAGTGTTGGGCGAACTCCGCCCGACGCTTAATAGTGCGTTTATTGAAAGTAGCGCAAAAGCGACAGCCCGAGACGTCGTGGTCTGGGCCTAAACAAGGTATGCAGAGGGAATGGAAATCCTTATGCGGTATTTGCTTCCCACAAGAAATACAATTATTAACTTTTTCTGACATCGGTCTGAGGCAAGAAAAGTTTCAACGGGTACTTAGCTTTAATGAAGACTTCGGTTTCCAATTTTTTGTAATTCAGGAGCTGGCCGACCGGCACTTGCGAACTGCTTCTGCTTCGGGCACCGCGCGGCAAAAAAGACTGAAGAACATGGCGTCGGCTGTGTCTTATATACTCTGGCCTCACTGACGTCAAGAGAGAAAGCGACACCAACCGACGCCGGACCTAGACTTTGGAATTCAGCCGACCGAGGACCCGCCTGACAGCAGAGAACCCATCTGTGATTACTGCAGCTGTATGCACGATGAACATCTGGCTTCCTTTTTCTGGAGGAGAGCATCTTGATTCCATTGGGTATGGCGAGATCCATGCATTTGTATATGTGTTTGTACAGTGCATTGGTATATGATTCGGCAGTCATGTAACTGTTCTCCATTTGCGTGGGTGCCATGAAGTTAGCCACCTCTGTTTTTAGGAGCCCAAAGTTAGCTTTGGAGAAGTTTTTCATGGTGGTTACCTTTGTGTGTGTGTGTGTGTGTGGGGGGGTTGTGGATTTCCAAGGTGATTAGTTTGTGGTCAGATCTAACCAGGGAGGAGCTGACTACTGCTGTAGAGCAACAGTCACCCATGTAAGTAATGACCAGGTGAAGGATGTTGCTAACTCTAGTGGGAGTAAGAATGAGCTGGTCCAGGGCATTGGAATTAATGAATTCCAGGAAACTATGGGCAAGTGTATTGGTACATAAGTAGTTTTCCCAGTCAATGGAGGAGTAGCTGACGTCACCTAGTATGAGAGTGTTAGGTTGGACCCTAATATTCTCCAGGGTGCTTAGGAATGTGGACTGTGAGTCTTGGGACATGGTTGGGGACCTATAGCAGGCTACGACCTGAATCGTTGTCTTACCCAATGTTAGCTGCACCTGAAATATCTCTGATGCGTTATGTACGGCTACCAGTCTGGAGGTGTGCGCATCCTTTATGAATATGGAAACACCACTGCCTTTGGAGCTTCGGCCCAAGTTCTGGGACCGAAAGGTGTGGAATGAGTTATAGCCTGGTAGTGTAAGAGTGCTTTCTGCTGCCTTGAACCAGGTCTCTGTTACAGCACAAACGCCGGTGTTCTCCATTTTAAGGAGTGCTTCGAGCGAGTGCATTTTGAGATTTAGACTTCTAGCACTGAACAGCATGACCCTCAGATTGCATTTGTTTGTAGGTGTTACAGTGGTAATTTGGTCTTTGGATCACCACCTAAAAAAAGCACTATAATGGTGGCAAGAGCCTTAGCCAGTATCCAGAAGCCCAGTGGTGACAGATGCAGGCCATCTCTGGCAAAGCATTGAGGTCTGTCAATCATGTCATCCCAGGATACTCGATCCCCTTAGAATGACACCAGAAACTTAGCCAATTGTTGAAATCAATCATTTTCTGCTTGTACTGTGGTATCATTCTGGGTGACGGTAGGATGCTGCTCAGGGCTAGGATCATACCTGCCTGGGCTACATAATCAGAGACCTCCTCCATGTCTCTTTTCATATAGTCAAGGGAGGCACATCTCAGGTCATTCATACCCACATGTACAATCACAGAGTCATATTTGTACCTGCGTTATGTGGCAGATCCTGGCACCTAACAGACAGCTGACTGTTACTTTCTCCTTATTCAACCTAATGCCTCACTATCAAGTCACCTATGACTAGTGTGTTCGGCATGCTGTTTAGCCTTAGGGGCTTTGGTTGAGTGGCACACTGTTTAGGAGAGTTATGTGTCTCATGATTAGTGTTGTGTTGTGGTGGTTGAATGTGTTTCTGCCTTGGAGGTCTCTGCTGTTTGGGTAGATTTTTATTGATAGCCTCCGCGAAGGTGGGTGTGTTTTGTGTTTTTATGTGAAGGCAGTGCTGGTGTGTGTTCTGGAGGGCTATGTGTTCCATGTGGTGTGGTGCAAGTGTCGACCTTCTCCTCTTGACCAGCTATTCTGGTCTTGGCTGGAGAGTGCGTGGCTTCCAATTTGGATATACAAGTGCATCCCTCGCAAGTCTGAGTGTTGGGAGGTAAGAGGAGAGGGTTGTCGGTATACATTAGGCAGTTGCTACATTGCCTCAGGATGCCCAAGTTCACCAGGTTAATAGGAGAAAGCACAAAGAACTGCCATTTAGACATGCCCGGAGTGGTCGGCATTAATAATAAGTACTGGATCTGTTTCCTTGTAGAACGTTTAGTGCTGGTAGCACTTTTGTGTGCTACAATAATTGCTACAAGAAGTCTGGTAAAGTGCTAGACTAATATGCTAGTAAAACTGCAGGAGAGGACAGAACTAGCAGTTCTAAGGGAAAAATTGTAGAGCAGACTTTGGCACCACTCAGAAGTTTACAAACAGTACTGGATACAGCAAGTATGTATCTGGACTAGACTAGTTACAAGAAAGGCAGGAAACAAGAGCAAACACAGGCTTTTAAACCAGAAAGTTGAGAGAGATGGAAAACCTGCCCAAACGGCCAATAAACTACAATGAAACCACTCCTCTTGTGGTAGCTAGGCTAGCTCGTGCTTACCACTCCCAGTGAAAAGCTAGAAGGCTTCCCTCCAACACAGAAAGGCTTGGGGGGCTCAGAAGCTTACATACAATATTGGATACAACAAATCTGTATCTGGACTAGACTAGTTACAGGAAGGGGGGGGGAACAAGTGCAAATGCGGGCTTTTAAATGAGAAAGTTGAAAGAGATGGAAAAATTGCCCAAACAGCCAATAAACTACAATTTCTGGGCCAGAAACCATTCCTCTTGTGGTAGATAGGCTATCTAGTGCTTACCACTTCCACTGATAAGCTAGAAGGCTTCCATCCAACACAGAAAGGCTTGGGGGGCACAGAAGCTTAGAAATAGTCTTGGATACACCAATGCCCTTGTATTACTGATCATATCTCTCTTCAACCATTTTTAAACATGAGGTCAGTGGTTTTAATAATAATTTTTTATAGTTATTTGGTCATATTATTGTTGTTGCTAAACATAATGTTTAAGTTATTTTTGATGTCATTGGTATTGTATTGGAAAATTACAGGCAAATGCCATTTATTAAGCTAACTTTTTTCCTAATGGTTCAAGTCATCTTTATTGGTTGATGTCTCTTTAAATATTCTTAAGTTTGTTAATTACTGGAATGGTTTTTACTATTTACGCATGAAATTGAGTATGGTGAATTCTGATGAAGTCCTAAGCTGTAGAGGATGAAAGTGATTAATTCACAGTTTTAGTCTGTTTAATAACTGTTTTTTTTTTGTTTTTAACATTTCCTGTCTCATTCTGATCTGTGGGCTGTCAGTGCAATAGCTTTCTTCATTTATTAGTTCTTTGTCCAGTCTCACAAGGGGGACATCTGTGTGTCTCACTATGGAGTTGATTATGAGCAAGACATTTGGTTTTGAGATGCTTTGCCTGATGGGCTAATAGGCTGAGACAATGATGTGTGTATTATTATGTGCAGTGGATTCTGTTGGGTCTGCACTGTGTGCAGTAGGTTTGCACTTGGGAGGTCTCTGATCTTTAGGCAGGTTAGGTTTCTAGCAAGTACCTCTGCGTATGTGGGTTTATGTCTTGTGAGCTTGTTGTGTGCAAGAGGTGAGATGTGTGTGCTGATATTCCAATTTCATTATATGGATATAGCTTTCACATGTTGTATTAGTTTGTTTTAGCAGTAAATGGTTGTCAGTATACATGAGGCAACTGCTCAGTTGCCTCAGGAAGCTCATGTAAATCAGGCTGCCTGGAGAAATTATGGGAAACTGTCCATCCATTATGGAAGGGTGGGCTAGATGGCCTAGGTTTTGGTGTAAGACTAACAAAATGTGTCTATTCTGTGGAGGGCTAGGATTACAAAAATGTGTTAATGTTTCACTCTGAGCAGCTGCAGTAAACTGATTGCAAACACCCCAAAACACAAAGCTGTAATATAAGTGAAGCTAAACTATTTTAAAAAAGGGAAAGTCCAACAGCAAGCCTTATTCAAGCAATCCCCTAGTCAGATGGGTTCTTGGCAGACAGTTCTGCCAAAAGGGTGCAGGGGGGAGGCCTTATTAATGTAAGAGGGATGGTTTTAGTGCTCAAATGATACCAAACAGTCTAGATTCAGCAAGCCTGAATTGAGCCAATGCTATAAAATGCAGAAGTACTAGACATCCGAAGTGCAGAAACACAACAGAAGAATAAACAGTTTAAATAAAGCAGCAAGCAGCAATTTAGGACAATACTCCAGCAAGAGTATACACAACAAACCTTCATGGGCAATGTCGAGAACAGAACTGAAGAGGCTGAACTTAGATGGATACTTAAGTTGGGAGCTGATAAAGGCTCTGGATTAAATAGTGTTGTGTCTATAAAGCCTGTGTTAAATAAGAGAGGTCTGCTGAGGTAAAAATGTATGCAATTGAAAGATGTGTTGTATCAACCTATGTATAGGATTTTATACGTCAATATTTTGTTTTGATGTTCAGATGTTGATTTTTCTTTAAGGAGAGAAGTGTATGTGTAGTGATGTCACTATGTTTTAGTAGATTCAATATGGAGATGTGTGAGTTGGGGCAAGGGATTGGTGAGTCTGAACTGTTTTTAATTAGTTTCTACTATATAAATGTTTTACTGATGTAATGTTTTTAAGATAACGGTCTGAGGAAGCCATAATCTATATGGTGAACGCTTACCGATTCTATATTGCTTTATTAAATGGAATTCGCTCTATAATTGGATTTTATTGCCTTATTGAATGTGGTTCATTTTGAGAAATGTTTGGGACTGTGTATAACTGCCGTGCTGCTAACTGCTGCTGTTGCTTGTTTGCAGTTACAATCATCAGTTCAATAACACAAATGCAGATATGCTAGGCACTAATGTAGCTGTGCATCAGACACAAAGCTTTTGTATCCCTGAATCCAAAAGCGAGAATACAGGGCTATGGCACAGTTATCATTACTTGCACAGGGTGCTGGGGGGGGGGGGGGCAGGAGGCCTAGTCTGACAAAAGGACGGTCAGTGTGTGTGTGTGTGAGGGAGAAAGGGAAGCAGGCAGGCTGTGTGTGTGTCTGTAGGGGTCCTCCATGTGAAAGTGCTGTGTCAGAGTCTGCATGAGAACAGCCAAGTTCAGTGCTAACTCTACATCTTGGTATGTTGGATAAGTGTGAGTCATGCATGGTAGAGGTGGCAGTTCATCACTGTCACCCCCAACCACGGGAACTGGCTCTGCCAGGAGTTGCACTGTTACCTCCATGCCTAAGGTCAGATGGAGTGCTGCTACCTCAGCATGACCAATATCTGCTAACATGCTCTTCATGGGAATGCCCAGGACCATGACTCCATAGCCTGCCACATCTGAGTGTGGACAGCACACACCCTGATGAACCAGCAGAAGTACTGCCACTACAGGAGCATGATTGGGGAAAGGCCGTGTTGGCTCTCAGCAAATGATGTGGCTGACCTACACCCACATGGATGCCATTACCCTGCCAGCAGACATTCTATCACAGACACTACTCATTCCATGACAGTCATCCTTTGGTCCATCACAGACACCACCCATTCCAACATGTCATTCATCCTATTGGCAACGCAGTGGAGGAAGTCACACATGTCAGATTGTGCCACATTCACAACCCTTACCATTTGGCTGGAGCACCTTTCTGAATGTACCTGTGCCTCCATGATGACCCTTAACATACATTGAATGACACGGGAAAAGACACCTACAGCAGGTGGAGGAGGGACAGCAGGCACCCTCTGAGCACCCCTATCAACCTTCCTGCATGGTACCTTGTCAACACTTTGGCTATGGCTGGACTCACCAGGCACTGAAACTGCAGTAGTCACACTTCCCTACTCAATGTCATCACCCTCCACCTGTCCTATATCTATGGGATCAGTGGACTGGGTAGGTGTAGGCCTACTGGCTGTGTCCAGGGAAAAAGAAGGAGGTAACTGGATGTCAGCCTCTGTGTCAGATTCAACCGCTGCACCCCCCAACTATGCCTCAGTTTCACCACCATCATCATCAGAGTCTGATGAGACACTGACATCAGGTGGGACAGAGCCCACACTTCCGCTGGCACGATCACCTGTGACAAAAAGGGAGAAACACAGGCATACATTAATACCTGCACTACTATGGTACAGTCCTACTACTACTACAGACAGTACAGCAATACACACAACAGACCTAAAATGACACACTAGATTCCTAGAAATTGATCTGTAGTACTGAAATAACTTGATTTGGCTTATCACCTGCAGGAGGCCTACGTTGTTGGATTCATGCCGGTCCTGAAATAAGTTAAGCAAGAGGGAAGGCCAACATCATTACATTTAACAGTAAGAAAGGAGGGTTATCTAACAGTGTAGTACCTCGCAGGATGCGCAGTATCAAACCCCTCCCCTGACCGCCCATAACTGCAAACAATGTAAACAAACTCGCACATTATGTTACTCTGACAGCTGAAATGGCCGCGAGGTACTACACTGTTAAAAAGAGGTTATCTAACACGCACATTTTATTGGAAAAATTGACACATATGACATCTGCTGCATTTTCAAAAGTAGTCATCCCCTATCTAACACGCACATTTTATTGGAAAAATTGTGATGATTTTACACATATGACATCTGCTGCATTTTCAAAAGTAGTCATCCCCATGTTTACAAATAAAAAAACAAACTGCTTTATAAAATATAATTAATATAAGCATTACTTCAACTAAGAAGCGCATGGGTGGTTAAGATATGTTACGTGATACTTATAAACATGTTCTTTTATGAAACAAGTGTGTGTATTCACGGAGATTAGTGAAAACAAATTTTTACCAACTGGATGTGTGGAAGGCCCTTTCAGTGAGAAACGTGTACCTTAAGGCTCTAAAAGAACGTTCTTTGTAAGCAGGATCACTCAAGGAAGTATGCTAGAAAAGAATCCTAAAGGATTTTATTTTGTGCCTCCATGGTACAGTGGGAGAGCACCATTATCTAAAGATAGCGCAAAGCTGTTTTCTCAAGTTTAAAACTAAAGTGATCACAATTTCATATAGCTGGATACCGAATCCAAAGCTGATAGTTTTTTAGTGAAGGCTGTTGCCCTGGTGAAGATAAGGTATTGCTCAGAAATCAGCGTCTTGCCTTCCCAAAGGCTATTTATTGTCTCATATTTGGTTGTTGTTTCACTTTGGAGACATTGAGCTAAAGATGTCAGAGAATTTGCTGTTTTCAGTGATGGGATATTCCATGTAATTTTTATTTATTTATTGACCAGATTAGTCATGTTTGTCTTTTAAGTAAGGCCTGATATGTTATTTATTCAGAAATGGAATTGGGGCCAAGATGCTCGGAGTTTAGTGACAGTATTCAGGAATTGCATACCCTGCTAGTCAGCGTTGCAAAATGAGGCCGGATGCCGGAGAGAAGGAAAGGCAGTGCTGTGAAATTTGCGTCATGTCAGGGTTAGTAGTCGCGGGCATGTCAGCGCTCGATGTAAACTGTCAAGTCAAGCTGTCAATCAAATGTGACAATCATCTATGACACGCCCAAAGCTGCACAGTACCGCCCGCGAGGTACTACACTGTTAGATAACCGAAAGGAGGTACTACATGTACTCCTCTCAAAAAGCATGACGTGTTACTTTAACAAGAATGTGGCTGACAACTCCAAAGTGAGCTCATCACTGTACTAATATTTAATCTCCCCCAAAAACAAACACGTGACACAGAAGTAACTTTTACTTCAACTGTTTTACTATACAACAGTAGTGAACGGCTCATATAACAAAGCCTACCTGGAAGCTCTTCCTGGGGGACTGAGAAGGACATGCACCCACATCAATGAGTTATTGTGGGCCACTTTGCTGTGAGTTGTCCCATTGAAGAAGATTAACCAGGAATTCCTAATTGGGGGTGAGAGGTGGTTCTGCAGCAGTCCCACCCCTGGTTACCTTGTAGTCTGAGGCAACAGCAGTTGTACACCTCCGTGCAGATGTGAGCATGTCAGTGGCCCTGTGGTGCACCTGCTCATATGTATGGCCATGGCCACCCACAGCATTTATGTTAGTAACAATTTGCTGCCATATCCTCAGCCTCTCGTGTACTGGGACAACCCCTTCCCTGAGGAAAAGTGCCATGTTGATGTGGCGCATCCATTATTATTGTGTTTTCTGCCTCACTGAAGGGGGCTCTGCACCTCAATGGCATTTTCGGTCCTAAAACACAACAGAAGGATAATACACATAAGTATCACATAACTACAGTGTAACTGCTACCAAATAAAACAGTTAAGGTAGGCAGTCACTACTGCCCTCTGGAAAAACATAACACACAATAGACATACGTGAAATACTAACAACAGGCAGGATGCAAACCAAGGAGAGTAGCAAGAGCAACATTTCCTTGTATGTGCCACAGCAGTAACTCAACTGTGCTCCCCCAAAAGAACAGTCCATTCTAGTTAGTGACATAACATTAACTTCTCTTTACTTCCCCCATCCACTAAAGAACAAGCAGATGAACCATTTTAAAACACATTTGAAATGCTAAACATGCATTCAAAGGACCTGTCCCTGAAACATTTGTACATATGTATCACACAGCTTACTATTTTCTTGCATTGTCGATCATTTGTATTTCTGAAATGGCTTGACAAACATGGCCATTCCATCAGTACACTTCTACTGATGCATACAGATAACAGCGGAAAAGGCTTTGCTTCATATTATTCATTAATATATTCCAGCATATGCATTATGTATGTAAAAAAATGACATCATACTTGCTGGAGTTCAATACTCCTCTGTAAAAATAGCTTGGGATATATTTTGCTTTGCTGAACATGCAGCAAGTATCCTCACCATCAGTTTGGCTAGCTACGCATTTGCCTTTTTATAATGGAGTAGATTATTAAAGGACTGCATCTGTCCAGGCTGTGTTTCAGAGATGCTAATTACAGCATAAGCAGCTAATTGCATACTAATCAACCAATCTGGTGGAGTTATTCAAGAAGTTATAAAGCAACCATTTAGACTCCATGCTGAATTTTCCTGTGGATTTCAAAAGTAGTGGAGTACAGACACAGAATGTCTTCACAGCCAGAATGTTAGGAGCTCCTTCTGCTGCTTAACTCCATTTGCATGTGCTACAGGCTGCAGGCAATGCTGCTGTTGCTGCCAACAGGCCTAAGCCAAGACAGAGAAGAGTTTTCAGGCCACATTTAACTTATCACAACGTACATGACATGGACATTGTAGAGTGCTACAGGGTGGGCAGGGACACAATATGGGTACTCTGCAACCTCTGGTGACCTCACATCAGAGTCATAGCCTTTATCTCCCCACGTATTGGCTGTGTACTGCTGGCATCACAGTCAGCCCTGAACAAACACTGTGTCAGCTGCTGCATTTACATGGTAAGTCCTGAACATGTACTGTACTGTATAATAATATTATGACATGTCCTTGTATTTCATCACTTGGTAGAGTAATCAACTACAAGGTGGGAGATTTGTACAGAAATTAATGTCACATGTGACAGCAGAGATTTATTTGACTTGTATGTGTCCATTAGCAAGAAGTAGGCCTCACACATAAATACCTCCCCAAAATGATGATGATCACTGCATGCCCTCAGTTTAGCACCATACATTTGAAATGGAAAATCATAACAGAGAAGTTCCAAACTAATAATATACACAGCAGTTTCTGGCTTCACCACCCTCATAAGATCAAACCAGCAGGAAACAAAACAAGGAGAGTAACAAGAGGAATGAGTCCTTGCTTGTGTCATAAAAGTAGCTCAGCCTGGCTCTACCCCCTTGAAAGAACATTATACCCTTGGATGTTCCATGACAGGAACCCACCATTGCTCCCCACCCTCAAAACAGCAGTCTATGCTTGTTTGTGGCATCCAATCTTCCATTAATTTGATGGCAACTGCATATCAAATTGTCCCCAGTGAATATCCTCACACACTTTAAGGTAAATGATATAGACTGCCTTGCACACTGCATGTCTCCGAGTACTGGTCAGATAACAGATGAATGACCAAGAAACACAGAAAGGTAGGATGCAGCTGTACATTTGAAGGAATAATCATAGCAGGTTGTGTGATTAGTAAGTGCACTACATCCAAATATATTACATAGAATACATTTACAAATAACAGGTCATGCCTTGACATCAGTGTACATTCAGTTGCACTTGGTTGTGTGAGGAATTACTTCATGTATTTGCTGCAAAGCTGTCTGTGGGGCAAAATAAGTCCCCCCTACTGTTTTGTGACAATGCACTGCAGTGAGAGCTGGGATCCAGACCTATATAGTCATATCTCATGTGTGCTAACAGTTTCTACTCTGTATGTCATAGATTGAGTTTCTGCATTTTAAATAATTTTCTATGCTTTATACTTTTTTCCTTTTTGTTTTGGGGGGGGGGCCACTGTTTGCGTGATGCGCCACTTAGCACAAATGGCTTGTTTGCGCGTAGTGCAGCACTGCACAAACCATATGAATGGGCCACACAGGTAGCAGACAGGACCCAGACAACCAGAAACATACACCGTAAACACTGAATTAATACTATTAGCCATTGCGCAAACACATCTCCTGGCAGTGAGCACTCTCGTGCAATTTGTTTGCTCAATGGTAAGAAATGCGGAACACTTTCAAATGTTGCAAATCCAGAAACTGCTCACTCCCAGTAATAGTGAGACCTGCAATTGACAGGAAAACATCATTCTACATTGGTCTTGATCTGTAATAGGCATGTCTGGCCTTCCTGGAGAGTCTTTGAGATTCCATGCTCAATTTGGAGTGTCCAGAAGTCCAAAGTGTTTGTTGGACTCCTAGGGAATGAACATGGGCCTAGGCTGTTGCAGAGGGACTATCATGGCTCGGATTACAAGTTAGAGGCATGGAATACTCTGGCCCAGGCTCTTAACAGTGCTACTGGTATCCCCTGCACTGGTGAACAATGTAGGAACCACTACAGAGACCTCAGAATGTGAAAGAGGGATACCCTTAACTGTTGGATCGAGGAATGCAGGACTGGGGGCACCCCACAGATGTGTCAGTATCACTTACAGAGACTATCTGTCATAGTTAAATGCTGGATATATTCAGGATTGGTATGCTTAGTGGTATTCTGTTGTGTTCTGTTTTTTCTGCAGCTGTCACAGACCAGGAACTGAATGTGCGAACCCATGCCAATAGATTGTCATCGATGCGAGACACATGTGGTATGTATGCATCCCAACAGTGGGACTATTTTAGCATTAAATGTTACGACACATTTATTTGTTACTTAAACACTTGTATCAAACTGAGCATTCATTTCTTAACTGTAATAGGGAAGTATGCATACATTACTCTGGAGGGCAAATCAAAAGTTCATTATTACAAAGTAGTCAGAGGTTCTGCCTTCAGAATCCACACTTCCCAAATATACAATACTGTTAAGGTTTCAATGTAACATGAGAGCTGTAAAGCAGTGTCACCACTTGCTTGCTGTAAACTGTAATCAGTATATCTGGACCACACATATATGCAATGTATGCACACATCAAGGATTGCTTACTGCAATCGGTAGTACATGTGCATCTTTTAGGAGATAGGTAGTCTTAACAGTAAACAAATGTATTTGTTAGGAGTTTATAGTGCTAAACATAAAGGTAACAGAATAGAGTAAAATAATTTTATCAATGCTTTGTATGTCACATATGAAGTTACTAATGTTCTCCTTTTTTCTCTCGCCCCCAACCCTTTTCTCTCTTTTTTGTGTTTATGTTCTTTTTTTTTGTGTTTCATTTTTTGTTTTTTTCACACCACAGCAGAGTAGGATCGTCCCACGAGATCTACCTGCTCCCACTCCACTGGCTACAGCACCACTGCCCAGCATGTCTGGTGCAGAGCCTGCAGCACTCCCTCTGCCACCCCTGCACTACCCGGCCCCTCAGGTATTTCTACTACAGAGGATATGCCTGTGGCTCCCTCCAGGAGCAGAGGAGGAGGGTGTCAGTTTATCACCCATGACAAACTACCAGGGATGGTGTGTAAGATTGTGCACTGCACTGTTGGTGACCACCTATGCTGGCTGGAGACACTAATCTCCATCGTTGTATTAAATAACACAAGGAGACACAGACGTCAGTCACTGCAGCCATCAGCAAAGTGAGATGACAGTGATGACAGTCTACTGGGTGAGGACTCATTTCTGTCACCCAACCTGACGTCCATGGGTTTGAGATGTCCCCGTCCTCACCCCAATCATGGTATTAACCCACTTCATGTGTCCTTCACTGTCGCTGTCTTTTGTCTTGTTTGTCTTATCTGTCTGCAATTGCTTCCTCACCTGCCCAACTTAGATATTCCTACAGCCCTTCACCAACATTCCTCTCTCTCAAAAAAAAAAAAAAAAAAAAAAGGGCACCTGTCCCACAAAAAAAAATTGTCCCATACACAGCTCTCTATTTTGCACATGTGCCTTCATGACATACATGATTTTGTCCAATTCTCTATACAACATATTGTGTTGGGGTTACTCCTCTTTCTGGAGGTGACGGTCCAAATTCAGCAACAGTTGTGCATATATGTTCATATTTTATTCCTGGAAGAAATGGGTAGCTATGGTTCTTTACTACATCCTTCATGCACATTCCTGCCTTATTTTCACTTTGTCTATTCCTCTGCTTATTCCCCATTTCACCACTTTCATGTCTTCCTCATTTCTTTTTTTTACAGAATTATTGTGCAATGCTGCTTACTGTGCACTAACAAGTGGCTAAGACAAAATCAGTTCTTAGTATTATATAGTTGGATTGGAAACCATTACCACCTAGCCATATTTTAGACATTCCTTAAAAGCTACTACACTTCAGATATTATTTAACACTGTTAACATACACCTGGATTTGAACCAAGTACCATGTGAACAAAAAATACATCTATCACTGCACTAACAGGTGGTGCTACAGACTCAGTTGATTAGCAGGTGTATTTTAGAGACTGTATAGCAAATGGCAGACTTAACTGCTGTTGTATACACCTGCTAGTTAACTGAATCTCTGGCTGCAGGAATTAATGCACTTAATGCAGTGATGTTAGTTTTTGGGGCAAATGGTTTAGCTACAAGTAATACATCAAAGTACTTTGATAGTAGCACTGGAACATTATGCACTACTGCTGTACAAGACTAAATGAGTTGTTGTTGTTGTTTGTCTTTCGGCTTTTCCCGGTAAGGGGTCACCACAGCGGAACTCCTGTCTGCTAATGATTGGCAGTAGATTTTTACGAAATGCTGAGGTGCCAGCTCGACGCCCAACCTTCAACGAAGGCAGGCCCATTTACGTACGCATGTCTTTCGAACGCTACCCAACCGCGGGGAGGACATGCAGACTCCACACAGAAGGCACTCCCAAGCCCAGCCAAGAATCGAACGGGAGAACCTCTTGCTGTGAGGTAACAACGCTACTGCCGTACCACCACGGCATCTACAAGACTAAATGAGTATCATGCAATAATGCTTTATAAAACATTACAGGGGATTGTGCAATGCTGCTTCACAGAAATTTAATGAAGATGATATGACATTACTGATATGGGGAGCAAACACAAGAAAGTACAAAGGAAAATCTTTCCTAAACTGTGTCACTTATTATTGAATGTATTAAATGCATTTGCTAGTAACGAACTCCGTGGCAGCAGGTGTTAATGCATTGTTGTTGGAGGCAGATGGCACTGGGTTTGAACACTGGTGGAAGTAATAATTTTACAAATGTGTATGATACTTTAACTATATCTACTTATATTGCTACCATTTATTGTTGCTTCAATTTGGGGCACACAGTGCACCATCGTGCAATAATTCTTTAAAGAAATGAAATGGGGAAGACAAGAAAGTGGTGAAATAGGGAGCAAGCAGGGCAAAGGACAAAGTGAGTACAAGGCAGGAATGTGCAGGAAGGATGTAGGAAAGAACCATAGCTATCCATTTCTTTCAGAATAAAACATACAAATTTTGCTGAATTGGACTGTCACCTCTACAGAGAGGGGTGACCACAACACTATCTATTGTATAGAAAATCAGAAAGAATCATGCGTGTCATGAAGACACATGTGCAAAATGGACAGCTATGTATGGGATGATTTTTTTCCTATGGAACAGGTGTCCTTTTTTTTTTTTTTTGAGAGAGAGAGAGCGAGAGAGGAAAGTTGAGGAAGGGCTGTCGGCATGTCTGGGTGAGGTAAGTTGGGCAGGTGAGGAAACAGTTGCAGACAGGCAAGACAAGACAAGAGACAGGGATGGTGAAGAACACATGAGGTGGGTCAACACCATTGATGGGGGGATCTCAGTCCCATGCACGTTGAGACGGTTGACAGTTTCAATATAGTCCTCACCCAGTGGACTGTCATCACTCTTACCTCACTGTACCACTGGTTGCAGTGCCCGATGTCTGCACCTTCTATGAGTGCTCTGCATGGGGATGGAGAGCAGGTACTCTATCAGATGTAGGCATGGGAGAAACAGTGCAGTGCACAATCCTATGCACCATCCTTGGCAGTTTGTCACAACTAATAAACTCACCCCTCCACCACTGCTCCCAGAGGGAACCACAGGCCTATCCTCCAGGCAGAACTACCTGAGGGACCGGGTAGTGCAGGTGCGGCAGAAGGGGTGCATCCAGGTACTGTACCAGACCTGCTGGGACATGGTGCTGTAGCCAGTGGAGTGGGGGGAGGTGGATCCCGTGGGATAGTCCTATCCCGCTGTGCTGTGGGAAAAAGGAAAAAAAAAAACACAAAAAAAAGAGTTAATAAACGCACACAAAAAAAGAGAGAAAAGGGTTAGGGTGAGAGAAAAAATTAATATAATTATTTGACTCTATTCTGTAACCTTTACTTTTAACACTACAAACTCGTAACAAGTTTCTTCCTTACCTTTAAGACTACCCAGTTTATAACAGAGGCACACTATAGCACAGATTGTAACCACCGATTCTCGATGTGTGCATATATTGTACATATGCGTGTTCCAATTATACTTACTGCAGATTACAGAAGGTCATTTGTGCCACTGGTATAGAGGTATGAAGTTACATTCCTATAATGATGAAAAGCTAACAGTATTGTATATTTGGGAAGTGTGGTTTTTTGAACCCACAACCGATGGTCACTACACTAAAATACTGTACTGTTCTTTTGGCCTACAGACTACTGTATACATACTTTTCTTTTAAAGTTTAGATATGCATGCTCACTGTTATTTCAGAATATGGCACCATTGCTTTGTGCTACAGACTAATGCATGCATAGTTACTTTTACACTTGGGATATGCATGCTCAATTTGATACAACACTATTAAGTAGCAACTAAGCAGCCCTTAACTTTTAATGCTACAAAATTACTATATAAATTATTATTATTATTATTATTAAAATACTATTTAGACAGTACTGTTCTGATGAATACATACCACAGGCTACTCACTTCCTTACTAGATGTGTGGCATGGGACTGAACATTCGAGTCTCTCTCCTCAGCAGCTGTGGAAAAACCAGAACAGAACACCATTTTGAATAACAGTTTTGATTATATTCAGCTTTTAACTTTTACAAATACTCACCGAAATTGATACTTACATCTGTGGGGTGTACCTTGCTTGACATTCCCCGATCCAAAGGTCGTGAGTATCCCACTTCCTCCTTCAGAGATAATCAAAAATCTTGGACTCCTGGTACCCCATCGGTGTGCCCAAAAGTGCACACCCTCCTCCAGCAA
The DNA here is from genome assembly GCF_019279795.1 of Protopterus annectens. Lineage (NCBI taxonomy): Eukaryota > Metazoa > Chordata > Ceratodontiformes > Protopteridae > Protopterus > Protopterus annectens. The sequence goes on along the minus strand of NC_056747.1, from coordinate 1,152,582,471 downwards.
CTCCACACATGCCTGGCATAGTTCAAGTTCAGTTTCTAACACGCATTTCCTGCCAATTGCATTTTATATGCTGCTGTTTTCCACCTATTGCACATCTTACACTTACTGAGAGTGTGCACATTCTGGATTTGCAACATTTAAAAACATTGCACATTGCATACCATCATGCAAACATGGTAGGTGAGCATGTGCACTGCCAAGCACCATGTTTTTACGATAGTAAGTGATACGCAACAGTGGCAAGCACTGCAATTCCAAGATTTTTTGGTACACAGGCACTTGTGTAAATGTGCTACTCAAATGGACCATGTCTATGGTCCTCCTGCATTTACAGCTATTGCCACAAGAAGGTTGAGAAAACAATTGTGTATGTTGCACTTAACTGCTATAATCTGAAATCTCACGAGAGTAAACAAAATTTGCAGACCCTGTACTAGAACCCCGGACCATCTGCACTCCACACGTACACTTAACAGCTGCTGCCATGGGATTACTGGGACAAGATCTGCTAGCTTAGTAGTTATTGTAAGGTTCTCACTGTTAATCATAGCACAACACCACTTATCGTGTTTGCTCGACGCACAATATTATTAATGGAACGCATCTGGTCCATACGTGTCTCTGTCTGTGTCTTGTCTAAAACCTGAGTGGTCCAGTCCTCCAGTTTGTGTCCTGCTGCACTTTGCGTAAACCAGGTGAACACACCTAAGCATGTTTATGCCAAGAGGTGCATCGTGCAAACACTGGCAAGGAAAAAAAGGAAGAAAACAAAAAGAAATTAGAAGACAAAAGGAAAACTGTTAACAGTTTTGCAGAATGTCCAGATATTTGCATCATATTTTGGCCTGTTCTTTGTAACGTGTGGTTTATTGTGAAATCCCTGAAGATTGCAGTCAATATACAATGACATACATTTCTGTTCCATATTTCATATCCTTCAAAACTGATCACATTAATGGCACTAAAAGGTTGTGTGGAATAATCCGCATTCAGTATATGGGTTTTGTGGCCAGTAACATCAGGGTGAGCCATGAAACTTTGCTTACACACGCCGCACATCATTACTATTCATGGCACGAGGCTGAGCGATTCGCACTCTGAGCAGTATCATGTACACAAATACACTCCATGTAGGCTCGGCACAGAACCTACACACAGTTTATTGAATCTGGACCCAAGACTATCCTGGCTTTCAATGGGCACAAGACAATGAAACAAATATCAGACAAGGTGTCACTCACACAAGTAAAAGTATAAATACCCCCTCACACACATGGCATGCACACATACTGGCATACGTCTCAACCTTTTAGCTCAAGAAATCTGTACAAAGCCAACAATAATGGGGAGGGGGTAAAGGTCAGGGACAGACTTTAATTATTCCTCTTATAAACTTAGAAAATTGCTAGACACTCAGATTTTTGCATTTGCATGCATTTTTTGGAGGATATGAAGTTTGAAACGCATTGGTTTACTGCCACTAAATTGCAAATTAACAAAAGTAAATGCATCAACATTATCTGTATGTATATTCCCCCGGGTAATAATATAGCCACACTCGAAGATACCCTACACTGGATTTCATGTCATTACCCTCAAGAAACCCTATTACTTGGTGACTTTAACACAGACTGGGCCACCCGTTCCTCAGAATCCCCTACCACCCACATCAACCTGCATGCATTTTCTCAAATCATAACCACCCCAACCAGGCTAGGTAATCCCAAATATTAAGATAGCATACTAGACTGGGTACTTGTAAATAGTAACCCCCAACTGTACACTGTTGGTACCCTCCCCGATCATCTGAGTGATCACCTTCTTACTATATAGTTAAGCAAAAAGTTATTATTCCTCATCAATCCTTACTCAGGAAAGTCAGAAACAAAGTAAACTTTGACCCTGTCAAATTCAAACAGGAACTTAACTCCTGAAACTGGTCTATGTTAAAACACCTCCCCCCTAGAAGAGGCAGTTGAATATTTTAACAATAGATTTCTTGATATCCTTGACTTGCAAGCACCTGCCCGTTCTAAGCGAACAAAGGCAAAAACTGCCCCATGGCTGTCTAAAGAATCTAGACTAAAATTTTCCAGCAGAAACAAAATCTGGGCTCTATGGTGCTCCACTAAAGACCCTACAATCATGTTAAATACAGGCAAGCTAAGAATGAGACTAAAAATCCATTCCACAAGACAAAAAACAATACTACTGTAATTTACAGACAGTAAACCAGAACAATCATCAGAAGTTTTGGGCAGGTCTGAATTACTCCATCATGGAAAAATGTCTACCCCATCCCCATCACTACCACTGATAAATCTCTTGAGGATGTCTCAGACAGTTTTAACCATTTCTTTACAGAGACGATTCAAGCCCTAGCTATCCAACTACCTCCCAACTCCCCTGGCCCTGATAGTACCACCCCTATAAACCTACTTTTTTTCAGCTTCCAACCAGTGTCCACATCACTTATCCGTATCTTGTTCAAAAAATTAAAATCTCCCCACACTCTCAGCTGATCAACTCCCTGCTGAGTACCTTCAAAAATCAGCTGATGCCATAGCCTATCCAGTATATATACTAATTAACTGCACCATAGCTTAGGCAAAAATTCCCACCATTTGGAAAACATCCTATGTAATTCCACTACATAAAAGAGGTTCCTCCACTGAATTCTCCAATTATAGACCGATAGCTATACTTTCTCCACTAGCTAAGATTATTGAAAAATGTATACAGAAACTCATGCACCACTTAATTCAAATTCACCTCATGGCCGATACCCAACATGGCTTCCGTCCACACCATAGCGCAACCACAGCCCTACTAGCATTCATCAATACCATTAATAATAATCGTATCAATAATCAAATATCCTCATCCCTCTTCTTGGATCTTTCAAAGGCATTTGACATGGTGGATCACCAACTTTTGATTCACACCCTGCAATCTTTCTGTCTAAATACCAGTGCCATTCAATGGTTTAAATCTTACCTCAGTGGGAGGCAGCAGGCTGTCCTCTGGCAGAACAAACTCTCCAACCTATTACCTAACACCCTTGGAGTGCCATAAGGCTCCATATTAGGACCCCTACTGTTTTTCATCTTTATAAACAACCTTTATACAGTCATCCCGAATGTCAGCTGTATTCAATACGCTGATGATTCCACCCTGATTTGCTCAGCCACATCTCCCTCAGAATTAAGGTCTGTTACCCAATCCGCCTTTAATACTATAGAAACCTGGCTCTCCGAATGTCGATTGTTGCTAAATCCCATAAAAAACTAAAATGCTGTTATTCTCTTCAACACAAAGGTCCACACCATTTACCTTCACCATAAATGCAATAGATGGCACAATAATCACCCCGACTCCTCTACAAAACTGTTAGGAGTGATAATTGATAATAACCTAAAATTTGACCTTCATGTAAACCAAACTATCAAAACCATCAATAAAAAACTAGGGTCACTTTATAGAATAAAAGCCTTCCTAACCCCTCCGGCTATGGTTGCCAAAGCTCGCTCCCACCTGCTTTCAACATTTTTATATGCATCCCCCCTTCTCTCTAATCTAAATAAAACTGTACTTAATAGACTCTAAATCTGTTACAGCCACATTGCCTGGTTTGCCACTGGCCTACCTTTTAGAACACACCATTGTAACAACCTTAAACAGCTTGGGTGGCAAGAAAGTACAGTTGTGTACACTTACCATAAATGTAGATGTTCGAGTGTATTCACTGCTGCAGTCATTACATTTGGGTAATCCTGTGGGCAGGTTGCACTCAGTCAGCCTGAATTACAAAGTCTTTGGTCCTGCGTCAGCTGTCTTCGCCCCTTCCCTGACGTCAGGTCATCAGGGGTATAAAAGAAGCAGCCAATGCCATTTTTTTAGTTTTTCTTGCCCCGGATGTCAAGTGCCCCCAAAAAGGGTAGTCAAAATTTATATCTATATATAAAATAACATGCAGCAATATAAACTTTACCTTCATTCACAAGCAAATACACCACATAGGTTGTATAAATCAGCGAAGGAAAGATAGGTTCCATCAGAAGAAAAAGGGGGATGGCGGGTGGGTAACCTGGACTGCAACAGTGAATACACTTGAACATCTACATTTATGGTAAGTGTACACAACTGTACTATGTTCTTTGTGTTTCACTGTTGCAGTCCTTACATTTGGGTAGATTCCCAAAGCTATGGTTGGGAGGCTGGAGCTAAACAGCATTAGGAGCTGCTATGAGACCCTGCAGAACTGCAGTGGCAAAGCCTGCCCTGGATTTAGAATAGAGTGGCAGATGATAGTGCTTTGTGAAGGTGTGCACTGAACTCCAAGTAGCTGCCTCTAAAATGTCCTTGGTTGGTACTCCCCTGAGAAAGGCTGCTGAAGTGGCTGCAGCTCTGGTGGAATGTGACCTAATGCCCTTAGGCACTGGCTTGCCATGGTATAAGTAGCAGAAATGAATGCAGTGGCCTATCCACTTTGAAATAGTCTACTTTGAGATAGCCTTTCCTTGTGATCCTGCAGCACATGCCACTAGTAATTGCTCTGTCTTTCTGAAAACTTTGGTTCTGTCCAAGCAGAATCTAAGCTGTCTGTGTACGTCCAAAGAATGCAGAATTCTTCCCCCCTTGTTCTGTGGATTTGTATAAAAAGTTGGCAGATGAATGGTTTGGTTAAGAGCCACACTGGACACCACTTTAGGCATAAATGTTGGGTTTGTCCTCAGGGAGACCCTGTCCGGATAAAAAATGATAAAAGGTTCCACAGCCATGAGTGCCTGTAGCTCTGAAACTCTTCTTGCAGAGGTTATTGCTAGGCGCAGAGCTGTTTTCCAAGATAAAAACTTTATATCAGCAGTAGCAGCTGGCTCAAAAGGAGGCAGGGGAGTTTTTCCAAGACATAGTTGAGGTCCCATGCAGGCATTTGTGATCTCCTTGGAGGCCTTAAAATTTTGGCTCCTCTGAGGTACTGTTTTAATAAGGGATGAGAAAAGATTGGTGGCTCTGCATTGTAATGAGCCGAAATGGCAGAGGCATTAATTTTAATAGATGAGAAAGATAGGCCTTTGTCCAGCATCTCAGTTAAGTACTGTAAAATCTGAGGAATATTTGGCACAGCTGTATCTGGTCCTTGGGCCTGGTTCCAAGCACAGAATCTCTTCCATTTTCCAGCATAAGATTTTCTAGTACTAGGCCTTCTGGCTTCCAAAATGACATCCATCACAGCTTTGCTGAGAGGTGTGTTTTGTATGACTACATTATCTGCCATGCTGCCAGGTTTAAAGTCCTGAGTTGGCTGTGCAGGATCTGATTGTTTTGCTGGGACAGTAGATGAGGTACTTGAGGTAGGGTCCAAGCTGGGCATTGAGACAAGCTCCTTAATATTGGGTTCCAGTGCTGGCGGGGCCAGTCTGGTGCAATCAGTATCATCTTTGGCTTCTCCTGTCTGACCTTTAGGAGTACCTTGGGGAGAAGAGGCAGAGGGGGAAAGGCATATACTGATAGGTTTTTCCAGCTGAAGGATAGGGCATCCACTTTCCATGCTTGTCTGTGATAAATCCTTGTGCAGAATCTCTTTAGTTGGCAGTTGTGAGGGGAAGCAAATAGATCTATGTCCAGGCATCCCCATTTCCTTGTTATCATGCTGAAGACTTGTGGATCCAGCTGCCACTCGTGGGGATCCATGAGGTTTCTGCTTAGTTCGTCTGCCAGAGTATTTTTCCTTCCTGGCAGGAATTGTGCCTGCAGATGTACTTGGTAAGTCAATGCTGTGTCCCACAAAGTCATGGCTAGTCTGCAAAGAGGGTAAGAATGTGTGCCCCCCTGCTTGTTTATATATCACATGACCGTGGTGTTGTCTGTCTTTATCAGTAGTTCTCCTGGTTGAAGTAGGTCCTTGAAGGCTGTCAGGGCATTTTGAACAGCTAGCATCTCTTTTTGATTGGTATGTAGATGCATTTGGTTTGAGGTCCAAGTTCCCTGAATGCATCTTCCTGCCATGCCGGTCCCCCAGGCATAATCTGACGCATCCGTCATTAGTGTTTGCCTGGCTGGGGGTAATGTGAACGGCTGTCCCTTGCTTTGGTGACAAGCCTTTGCCCACCATCGAAACTCCTGTTGCAGGCAGGGAATGAGAGTAATTATAGTTTCCAGGCTGTGGCAGGCAGGGAATGAGAGTAATTATAGTTTCCAGGCTGTGGCAATGCTGAGTCCAAACACTTTTTAGGTACCATTGAAGTTTCCTCATATGCAGTCTTGCATATGGAATTAGTAGGATGCAGGATGCCATGAAGCCCAAAGCCTGCAGAATTTTTCTTGCAGATAACTGTGCCTTTGTTGCTAACATTTTGAAGTAGGTAGTCAGTTGCCTTTGTTTGTCTGGCGTGAGATAAGCCATCTGGGCAGCTGTATTTAAGCTTGCACCGAGGAATATTATCTCTTGAGAGGGTACTAGTTTTGATTTCTTTTCATTGACTGTGTACCCTAGGCATGTTAGCAGTTTTTTCACAAACGCCAGATGCTGTAGAAGGATGTCCTTGTTCTCTGCTTGAATTAGACAGTCATCCAAGTAAGGATATATTTGTATTCCTCTTTGTCTGCACAATGCAATTACTGGTGCCAGGCACTTTGTAAAGACCCTGGGTGCAGTAGATAAGTCAAAGGGCAGTGCAGAGAATTGGTAATGCATTGAGCCAGCCTTGAATCTGAGGTATCTTCTGCATATTTGTCTGATTGGGACATGCAGGTATGCCTCTTTTAGGTCTAAAGTTACAAGCCAAGCGTTCTTGCCCAGCATGGGCAGTAGCTGCTGCAAAGTCAACATTTTGAATTTTGGTATATCCAGGAATGTATTCAGAATCAATAGGTCCAGTATTGGCCTCCAGGCCTTGTCCTTTCTGGGTAGCAAGAACAGTCGAGTAAAATCCTTGTCCCCGCTCTAGCTCTGGCATTTGTTGAATGGCCCTCATGTCCATGAGGGATGAGACTTGTTTTTGTGCCTCTGCCCATTGATTTTTTAGCAGATCTGGCCAGCCGTTTGCCTTTGGCAGGGTATGGAAATGGAACTTGTAGCCTTGTGACACGATATTTAGAACCCACTTGTCCTGGGTTATAACGTGCCAATTTTGTGAAAAAAGTGCTAATTTTCCCCCTAAGGGTGCTGCCAGGAAATAAGTGCTTGGTGCAGGCAGGGGGAAGTCATTGGAACTGTTTCCTGTAAGGCTGTGATTTGTCTTCTCCACTTTTGGAGGTAGAAGCACCCTATTGCTTTGACCTGTATGAACCTTGCACCTGGGTTCTGCCTCTAGGGCGTCTGGGTCTGCCCCTTTGAGTTCTGTCTTACACAGGAAATGACCAATTCTTTGTTGGCCAGTGTCTACTAATCCTAGATGGTTGTACTTGTAAGAAATCTTTGACCGTTTGCATAGATTTAGCCTTGTCCTCCATTTTCTTTAACACCTCTTCTGCCTTAACACCAAACAAAGAATCATGCTGTAAAGGTGCATCTAATAATTTAACTTTAACATGATCAGGCAGGTTTTGTTCCTTTAACCAAGCATGCCTTCTAATTACAGAACCTGTAACTGCGGCCGTGCAGGAGGCCTCTAAAGAATCCAAACCACGTTGTAACGTATGCTTTCCAACTTGTTCAGCTGCATGCAATATATCCTGCATTTCCTTGTTTTCTGCACATTCAGAGTTTAACAACATTTTCTGTTTAAGCAATGCCATGACATGTTGCTGAAATCTGAGCATATGAAACTGACAGTTTAAGGCCCTTATAGCCAAGGTAGCAGATGTGTAAACTTTTTTTCCCCATCTACCCAGTGCCCTAGAATCCCTGTCAGAAGGGGTAGGGTTTTTTGCAGCGGAAGCCTTAACACCCTTGGGACCCTGAGAAATAGTTTCTGGGTCTGCAGCAGGGTTTTTAAAAAGGAATTTATGTGAGTCAGGAACCCTGTAATATCTGTCAGGCTTAACAGGAGCTGGAGGTAAGGAGTCAGGGGTAAGGCTAGACTCCGAAAACACATCTACAATGTCTAACACAGGAGGGATGGCTAGTGGCTTGTGCTGGGGTAGTAACAGGAAATCCCTGAGCCTCTTTTTAGACTCTGAAAAATCTTGGCTCTCCCAGTGGAAATGCTCCCTCATGGTATGTAAAGCTTCCCCAAAAGAATAGTCCTCAGGAGGAGAAGCTGAAGGAATGGATTCTTCAGCATCAGAATCCTCATGGGGGGAAAAGAATATTCCTGATCAGAAGAGGAATCAGAAGAAACGGAAACCTGATCTGAAGATTCATAGTCAGCCTCTTGCCTAGGCCTCTTATCAGGAGGGGGATGGGAACCCCTGATCAAGGTAATCAAGTCTTCGGCCATTTTGAGCATCTGTTTCTTGGGCATGGAGGCCTGTCCACGTGGCTCTTGAGGTTGCTTCTTTGCCTTTGAAGGTGCTTTATTCTTTGCCTTTGAAGTCGGTTTAATGTATAGATGTTTGGGTCTGAATACACCCTCAGAAGCCGGTGCCTGCTCAGTGGCTCCAGACCCATCTGAAGGATTAGCGTCCGAGGCTCCAATACCTAGCGACCTGCACCTCTAAAGTAGCGGTCGTCAGGGGCTGCGAAAGCACCTCACTGAGAACCAGTGAACCGGCGACTGGCTTAGGAGAAGCTTTGTCTTCGGTTTTGGGCCTCAGCTGTCTTTCTTTTACTTTTTCTTTGCGTTTTTTGTGAACTCCGGTAGTCGGATGGCTTTCCGACGACATTTCTGGATAATTAAATCTGCGTCCAAAGTAGTTTAAAGCGAAATCATACCGACGCTTAATAGTGCGTTGGTTAAATCTAGCACAAAACTGAAACCCAGAAAATTATGATTAGGGCCTAGGCAAGGAATACAGTAAGAATGAAAGTCCTTATGAGGTATTTGCTTCCCACAAGAAATACAATTATTAACTTTTTTTGACATCGGTTCTGGAGCAAGAAAAAAAGTTTCCCCAATGGGGTACTTAGCTTTACAGAAGACTTGGGATCTGAAATTCGAACTCGAAAATTTCAGGAGTCGGCTGACCGGCACTTGCGAACTGCTTCTGCTTCTGCTTCGGGCACCGCGCGGCAAGAAAGACTAAAGAAAATGGCGTTGAATGCTTCTTTTATACCCCTGATGACCTGATGTCAGGGAAGGGGCGACGACAGCTGACGCAGGACCCAAGACTTTGGAATTCAGGCCGACTGAGGGCAACCTGCCAGCAGGATTACCAAAATGTAATGACTGCAACAGTGAAACACTAAGAACATCTTCCCAGTCTAATCCAATATAACCTTTTGATTATGGCTAATAAAATCCTCTATTATCCAGATAACACACCAGCTCTTAAAAATATGATCACCCCCCCACAACAATCCAAGACTGCTCCAATCCTCTAACAGACTACAAATTAAGACAATTAAAATTAACAATGTAGCCCGTGACTCCCTCTTTGCAAACTCTGCAGACAAAGCATGGTGCCTCCTTCCAGCTAGCATTACTTTGCTCCCCTCCCTATTCCAATTCAAAGCTAAACTCAAACATCTGGCACTAAACTGGCTTTGCCACTGTAACAAGCCTGGCTAACTCTCACCATGAATGTATATAATCTATTAATCAAATTAATGTTATTTTTTTCCCCTGACTGTTACCAGGGGCAACTCGAACTTGTGATATTCTGCAAAGTCTGGACAGTTGAGAGGCACGCTTTTGGGCACTCTTGAAGTAACTCCAAGCCATCTACCAAGTGTCTTTGAGATGTGGCAGCTTCTAGTTTCAAGGGTACAGGGTTTGAATATTTCCACATTTATTTACCTACTGTGTGACCATTAGAAAGTTACTTAACCAGGCAATGTTTTGGGACAACTGGGAATTTGGACTAGGCTGTTTAATGGTCTCCTGGACTGCACGTCTAGTCACTACCTATGAGCCTATGAACCTGTATACAAGGCATCTGGTGAAAACCCTCACAGACACAAGATGAATGTATAGATTCCATACAGAAAGCATGCTAGCTAAGAATCAAACTGGAAAATATTGCACTGATAGACAGCAATGCTATCCACTCCATATTATGTACAGCTGAAACTGAGACACTTGTAGAAAAAGCAGCAGAAAAGAGGAACCTGAAAGACAAATAAAAATGTAATAACTCATCAATCAGATTAAAGGAAAAGGATGACAACGGATGGTTATATAAATCAACCACTGGATGCTGGAAAGGATAACTGACAGATAAAAGAATACATAAGGTCTTGGAGTAAGAGAGAAAAAAAGTTACTAATGATAAATGTCAATCTCCCAGAAGTAGCATGGTACATTCCTGCATCCAGCCTGTGGAGACAAAATAAAGCAGTGAATACATTACATTAAGAGATATTCATTCAACTAATAAAATAGGGTATTAGACTAAGAAGAAGCCATCCAGCTAGTACAGGAAGTTACGAGGAAAGGTGAAATACTAAGCATCACTTAGCAAAAGTGTAAGGGTTAGAGGCCTAGAAGTTAAGCCATCCGTGACCAAGAGTTACCATACAGTAGTCTGGAGGATCATGGGGAAGGAGGACAACAGGCAAACAACCAAAGCAAATATGGATGGCTCCAGGAAGCAGACTCACTGAAGGTATAAAAAGGTTTTGAGACCAGACATGAGAAATGTGGCACGTGCCATGAATAAACAGCCTGTGTTAAAGTTAAAGAGAAGCATGCAAACAGTTCCAGAAAAGAAGAAAGGAAAAAAAAACAGTAAGTCAAAGATGTTAAGGGATCAGTTCACACAAAGGAAAGGGAATTATTTTACTGATTTAAAAGAAAAGACAAGAAGAGAACAGACGAGACAAGAATGGTTAGGAGTTTGAAGAAGACAGAAAAAGTCACATGAAAAATGAAGACAAATCTAGAAGACCTGGTATAATAAAGATGGTGAAGAAATGATTATTTACCTAAATAGGGGGAAGATGGAGAGCCAAAAAACACAGTGTCAAAGATTGGTCAAAAGGAGAAAAAAAGATTACAGCATGAAGTGAAAAAGGCCAACATTCCAAAGAAGTATATGCTTCTATCGTTGCAAGCAAGAAGGAAGAAAGAAAACAAGGAGAAAAGAATGGAAACCTGGGGGGAGTAGAAAAGGGAGGCCATCTGGCAAACCATTTTGTACAGCGGGAAGTTATAGAAAGGAAATGGAAGAAAAGACATGGGCTCTGGAAAGTACTGGAAGCATACTTCTTCAGAGATTCATAAATATTCTGGTGGGTGTGCTGAAGTTCTCCAGACAGAGTTTTACAATCACTTAGTGGAGGACTGAAGGTAGGCCATGATAATGCCACTGATACTCCATTATGTAGGAGCTAGAAATGATCCAGAAGGCTGACATTGTTAGAAGACGTCATGGAACAGATAATGACTGTTAAGCAGCTGGAGTTCAGAAAAACAGCAAAACCTGCAGGATAAGTATCAACAAGAATTTGTGAAAGAAAGGCCATGTCAGTCAAAGTGATACGATTCAGTTGTATGACTGCAATAGGCTGAAGTATGGCAAAGAAAACTAACAAGATGCACACAGACAAGCTGAAGGGATTTTGAGAAAAAGAGAAATTGACTAGATGGGAAGAACGGTGTTTGGGTGACAGGAAGCAAAGAATGGTTATTAGGGGAATCATATCAAAGGAAATGGAAATGGATAATGGGGTTCTGGAGAGTTTGGGCCTAGTACCTGTGCTCTTTTGGAAACATTGTTATATGACACCAGAGATGGATAACATCAACAGAGAAAAAAAAGATTGCACTAGAGAAGGGGAAAACAAGCCTTCAAAGTAACCCAAGGAGAGCTGCAGGCTGTACTGAAGTGGCATTTAAGGTTTAATGCACGGAAGAGTGAAGTACTCGATCTGGCCTCTAATAATCACAGACTGGAACATCTACTGACAGAAGTCAACCTAAATACTACACATCAGGGAAAAAAAAATAGGTATGGTGCTAATCGAAAAGGATCACGAAGCTACAGCCAAGACTATATGCTGGTGTGTACCTTTAAAGAAGAACTCGCCACACTACACCAGCACATAAGCAGCTGTCTAGATACAGCTGTATCCTGTAGGAACAAGCACAGAGCAAACCATAGAAACAAACCTGCATGATGGAATCAAAATATCAACAAGCTTTACAATAAAAGGAAGAGAATTTTGACTAAAAGTAAGAGGAGTAATTCTTAAAATGACAGAGCCCTCATAGTTCATAGGGAGGTACTAGGCTATCGGCCCATGGGCCTACATAAGCCTAGCCAGCAAGGTTCCATGGCTTACGCCACCCAAGAAAGTTATTTTCCTGTGCCACTGTCGAGCAGAGACACAGACGTGATCCCTGGGGTGTATTTCCTATTTTCCATCCACTCATCAAGATTTTTCTTGAAGAGTGCTAATGAAGAACTTTGCTTGACATAGATGGGTAGCTTGTTCCAGAGTATAGGAAGTCTCTGGGAAAGGCATCTATCCCTCCAGCGTGTCCTGTTTATTGTGGTGACAAGGTTCAGGTCCCTAGAGCGTGTTTATTGAAATAAACAGCTCAGGAACTTAATAAAATCTGACAAAGCCAAGTCTGAAGCAAAAATAGCTAACCAAGCCGAAGATAATCACTAGTCCTTTTTTAGTTGTGTCTGTAATATCAGGAACACAATGAAGCAGTGCACTGAGCTGTGAACAATACTGTCTACACTGAAGCAGAAAATATAGTGAACCCACTGGTCAATAAATTTAGCTCTAATGTTACCCCTCTCTTACCTCTGTCTGTCTCAAGTTATAACTGAAACTGGCTCATCCACAGCTAGCAGGCAAGACCAAGTCTTAAAAGCACTTCCAAAAGCTAAAAATACTGCATCTATGGGTCCTGACCATATCCTTGGATACATCTTAAACAGCACAAATCTTGATTTGGCTAGCCTCCAAGCAACACTGTTCAATCTCAACAAAGGAATGGAGAACAGCTACAGCCACTCCTTTGCATAAGGGAGGACCATCATCACTCATAAGTCTGACCAGCCTCATATGCAAAGCCATGGAAATACTTATTAGGGAACTAATTAATAAGGATATAAGGAAACTCTAATCACTAGACCTGTCTCAGTTTGGCTACATCAAGGTCATGTCATGCTTACTCAATCTGATGGACATTTTTTGAAAAGGTCATCAAATCAATAGATGAATGTAAAATGACACACACTGCATACCTCAACTTGGCCGAAGCTTTTGACAATTCCTCACTCAGACATAATGGAAAAGATAAATAAACTGGGAATAAACCCCAATGTCACCAAGTGTATTGCCAATTGGTTCAAAGATAGAATGCAGGAGATCAAAATAGGGGAAGCTGCCTCCATAAAGAGAACAATCACCAGTGGAGTCCTCTAAGTTTCTGTGCTGGGACCTCACCTGTTTGGCATCTTCTTCTATGAATTAAAAGCAAATACTAAAGAGCTCTGGCTGACTAAGTTTGCAGATGACTGCAAGTTAGGAGCAGTCACTGAATCCTCAAATGACTTAGCCATCCTGCAGGAAGGTTTGTCCCAAATAAATAACTGGTGCCAGAATCATGGACTGAAACTAAATGCCACAATTCGCATTATTGTATACTTTGGGAAGCCATCTACTCTGGGGAACTACCACATTGACAATACACCCCTATGAGCTGACCCAGTTGTTCAGGATTTGGGAACTTATGTGGACAGTGACCTACATTTTGACCAACATGTGCCCACTATTGTAAGAAAATCCATCAATATTGGGCAACTTATAAACAAATAATTGTGCCTTGACTTAGGGATGTCATTGTGTCACTTTATTCAGCTCTCATTAGGCCAGTCATTGAGTATAATGCCCCATTTGGGATGTATCTCTCCAGACACATGCAACAGCTGGAATGCTCTCTCACTATACTCGGTATCCTCATTAGGCCAGTCATTGATTATAATGCCCCATTTGGGATGTATCTCTCCAGACACATGCAACAGCTGGAATGCTCTCTCACTATACTCTGTATCCTACAGAGTGCTAAGAGGTAACCTGTGTCTAGCATAAAAGGTATCCTTTGACCCAATACTGATGGTCCTACTGCACATCATTAAGTTAAATGACATCAGAAATACTCTGCCTAAGCATCTAAACCTCTAATATTAACAAGTCAGTTCAGAGGGACAGGTATATCTCACAGAGGATACCACTGCTCTGGAACAGACTCCCCATCCATGTAAAACAAACCTCATCCCTAGCCATATTTAAGCATAACTTGGATTTATGGATGGCTAATAGAAAAATTACCACAAGACTAATCCTTGTACTACTAATGGACAGATACAGGTCCTGAATGTTTTATCTGTTGCATGGGTCCCCTTAAATTATCTATGGTATGATCCTAGTTATTCTCACTAGGGGTAATGTATAATTATTGACCATGGGGTGGGCAAGGCAAACCCAACACCAAATGGGATTGGTTAATTCAAGCAACAAAACGGAAACTGGCTAGGCTTATAATAGCCTGCAAGGGCAAATAGCCTGGTACTTAAACTATGAACCTTAGATAGAGATGTTAAGGAAGGGGTACATGATAGAACACTTACAGAACAATGTGATGGCATATGGCTTAAAAGTAAAACAGAAAAGGGAGCATGTTTACAAGACAAATAGTATAAAATTCAACAAGAAAGTATTCTTCCACTGGAAAAAAGCAGTAAATAAATTAAAATGGTTACTTGAGTGTATAGTGAACTGTAAAATCAGATATCCCTTCCAGAAGGCCTGGAAGGGATGAAAGATATTAGTTACATCAACAGGAAGACCAAAGAAACAATATGTCCTTTTCTATCATCACAACTACATAATCTAATCTAATTTAATCTAATCTAATCTAATCAGACTGCTGTTCTGATTGCAAATGTAATTTCAACAGGATTTGTGACAAAATGTCCTGCTGCTCAAGACAAGGCTTCATTCCATCCATCTATCCATCCCATCCATCCACCTATCCACAACTTCTTTTATCCATTTTTTCACATGGGTTCAGTGTATCTTTTCAACAGTGCCAATCATCTAGAGCCAGCGTTTATACCAGTGGGTGGCTATCCCTGCCACGGTAGTTCTTTCACACCACACACACAAACCTTTGGGCAAATTAGAGTGTACAATCCACCTACTGCATTGCCTTTGGAATGTGGGAGGAAACCCACACAAACACAGGGAGGACATGCAGACTCCACTAACGAGGCACCCCAGCTGAGAATTAAAACAGGGAACCTCTTGCTGTGAGCTGACAATATTTTCTGATGTGCAACTGTGCCACCCTCACAATGCTTCATTGTCTCCATTTTATATTTAAACCACTCTCGGAAGATGAAAGGCTGCAAATATTTCTGTGCCATGCTCTCACAAATCTGCATCTAATAATTACATGACTGAATCAATAAAATATGTAGTAGCTCTCTGCAGTTAAAAACAAATGGACATCAAAAAAGAGGAATAAATACTTCAAGTACACAGGGAAAATTAAAAAATGTAAGACAGCACTCTAGAGGTTCATCAAGGAGGAAAATAAACATTCTCAGAATACCCAAGACTGAAATTCAAAATGAATTCCTTATGTCAGTATTCACAAAAAAAAATGGGAAGTACCATGTCTTGTGAAAAGAGCAGTAGAGGAGTGAGGTGGTGGGCAGAAGACCCAACCGAGAGTAGAACAGATCAAAGAGAGAGGGCAGTACAGAGGGGGTTAGTAAATCTGAGAGAACACATGATACAAGACTCAGATGGTATACATGCAAGAATTTTGAAGAATCTCACTGAGATGTTGTCAGCTTCTCTCAAATAACCCAGGGTCTCAAACACCTATCCTATACAGACAGGCTAAAAGCCCTGTTCCTGTACTCAGTCGCGTACAGACTGCTCAGAGATGACCTGTGCCTGGCGTACAAGGCCATCTCAGACTTGATGGAGTTGCTGCATTTCTTCACGTCAAACTCCACTCACCCAACCTACATGCAAAGTCTCAACCTGGTCTGTGACATTAATAGAACTTGCTGGTGGAATAGATTTGTGTCCCAAAAACTTCCCCATCTGTGGAATAGACTTCCTCTCCATGTCAAGCAGAGTACCTTACTAGCCCTATTTAAGAGGAACCTGGACGACTGCATGGGAAACAGAACATATACCACTATGATCCCACCTGTGTCCTTGCTGGACACGGAAAACAGGTGCTGACTTTGTGGGAACATGGGTGAAATTCTTGTCTAGGCTAATAAGGGCCTCCGGGCCAATAGCCTACTATAGTCCTATGAACCCTAACTGATTTGTTATCAATAGATATGTGCCAACAACTGTAAAGTAGCTATAGTTCCAATATGTCCTTGTTAGGAGAAATACAAATAGCCCCAATACATAGAGGATCTAAACGCAGTACCACCAATCACTTAATGTGTTGTTCCCCTGACTATCTTTTGCAACTGGTGTGGTCAAAGGGAGATATACAGAATATTTTCTACACTAATGCCTTATGTGTGCAATACTTCTTCTGTGGTCACTTGGCTGTAAAATGCATTAGCTCCTGCTGTAATTTGCAAAGTGACTAGGCTGCTGTTGCCAGTTCTTTTAGAGGAACTTCTATTTGTATATGTTGACTGTACAGTGAATAAGTACCTGCTGCTGTTAATTCTCCTAGAGCAACTCGTTTTTGCATATACACCCACTGCCTATTGAACTGTATTTAACTGTGCTGCTTCCATCTAATGCTTTTATTTCTCCCTGGAACTGCTCTCATATTTCTGTTCTGAACTGTCTGTCCCCTTTTTTTGTGCTGTACTTATCACATGTAAATGGATCTCTCCAGCCTATCCTATTACTGCCTCTCCCAGTTCTCCCATGCCTCTATAGTAAAGTACTTCTCACTCTCTTTTTCAGCTCGCTCGGGTATTTTTTGCTTGGGTTCCCCCTTCTACACCTCCATTTAGACTGAGGAACATACCTCCCCAAAGAAGAAATCCAGGGACATTCTGAAAAATAACCCCCTCCATCTGCATGTATGTGCAATACTCTTTGTTAAA
Organism: Protopterus annectens; assembly: GCF_019279795.1. Taxonomy (NCBI): domain Eukaryota; kingdom Metazoa; phylum Chordata; order Ceratodontiformes; family Protopteridae; genus Protopterus; species Protopterus annectens. The sequence goes on along the minus strand of NC_056747.1, from coordinate 1,152,565,365 downwards.
GCTTATTTTTAAGGTGTTTGTATTGCTAACCCACAGTGTGCACACTAACAGTTCTGCAGCAGTTCCTTTTCCCAACTCTCTCCCCCCAGCCATTTCACTCCCTGTAATAAGTAGATTCTACATTTTACTTTTCTCAGGAATGCCACTAGGTAACGATATATTCCCACTCACTGTATTAAGTAACTTTCAATACTTTTTCCCTGCTCCCTGCAGCTGTAAGGCCTGTTGTCCTTTCCCATTGTTTTTTGCACCAATTGTCTCACCTGTTCAATTCTCCTTGAATTAGAGCAAACCTTAACTCATAAGTAACATACCTCTGAGCTTGTCAGTACCTTTGAGTGCTCGAGTGCCTGTATCACTGATTGCTTTTGTTAGTCTCTTCTGCTCCTTCCTCCTTCTCAACTCTGCCTGCTCCATTCACCTTCAGGCTCACTCCCCTCCCCAACCCTGCCTGCAATTCACACCCACCTCCAGTGCCTCTACACTTATAAGCCCAAAACCACACCCCCTCTAATATTCAGCCTATCTGGACAATCTCCACCCACCTCCTCATCCACCAACCCCTCCTGTTTCCACTACCCAGTACTCTCCTCTTACCTATTCTTACCTTCCCCCATTCTTACTACCAAGGACCACACATCACTTTGCCTTCTACTAATTCCTTCTCACCTCTGCACATCCTCACTGCATACTATAATCTTACACTACCATGCAAATCAAACCTACACATACTCTACCATTAATATGTCTCCCTTTCCTCCTCTACTGCCTACTCCATCTTACCAGACTACCTGACTTTTCTTACTCCCCTCTCTATCATACAACTTCAATACATGCCTTAAAAGAGTCTCACCTCTCAACTTGCATCTCTTCTCACCTCTATTACTATAATGACTCTCACCTCTTTACTAGAAAGATTCTTCCTGATATCTGTAATACAATCCCAATCCCTCACAGTCCATACCTCTCCAGCTACCCTGCTCTCAACTCCAACTCCAAAGAATCTAAAAATCTTGCCTCCCTCCTCCTCCAACTAATCTCTATCACCCTCTCTGGTGACATACATCCTAATCCTGGACCCTTAAGACAACCATGCTTCTAACCCTAACTTGTCTTCCTCACCCTCTCACCATAAATCTCTCCTTTTTGCTACCATTAGCACCCAAAGTTTATGCAATAAACTTCGTACCCTTTGTGCCTGGCTATCCCATTGTCACCCTGACATTCTCTCTATCACCGAAACATGGCTAAAAGCCCACATAAAAGATTCCGAAATTACCCCTCCCAACTACAAGATCATAATAAATGACAGAACTCTAAAGAAAGGTGGTGGAGTAGCCCTACTTTTCTCCTCCTCCCTAACAATGACAACCTTTACCAAGCCTATACCCCAATTTGCAGCAGCTGAACTAACCCTGGTCCTCCTGAAAATTAATAACCACAAAAACATATGTATAGCTGCTCTTTATATTCCACCAAGAAATAACATCCCCATTCTTGAAGATATCCTCTCTTGGTTCTCATCCAACATAAGCAATGAAACTATACTCCTAGGTGATGTAAATATAAACTGGACTTCTATTCAATCACATACATCATCTCAGAATATAAATCTATACAGCTACACCCAAATAATTACCTATCCTACCAGATATAATAAAGCTAACTTCTGTAGTATTCTGAATTGGATATTTGTTTCTCACCCCAACTCCATTTCTGACAACGGCAGCCTACCCAACCTCCTCAACAATCATCGCCCTGCCTTTGCTCATTGCTCACCATCCTCCCTCCATCTTCACCGCAACTACATCACAACTCATACCTTAAAAAACTTCAACCCTACATGTGAACTGGAACCCTGTAAAAACCCTCTCTCTTGACGACGCTGTTGCATACTTCAAGACTACATTCAATAACCTACTAGATTGCTTCGCTCTCCCCAAAACTAAAAGAATCGAAACCAAATCCACCCCTTGGCTAACTAAAGCAACTATTACACTCATGCATCTCCAAGATAAATCTTGGGAACGTTACCATAAATCTAAAACACCTAACACCCTTACTGAGTATAAAATACTCCGTAATAAAGTGAAAAGACAAATTGCTTTAGACCAAAAGTCCTACTACTCCAAGCTACAAAACAATCATTGATCCAACCCCCCAAAATTTTGCAACAGTATATCTGCTCTCCTCTCTCCTAGCAAAAAAGACAATCCCTGCCCTGACCTTAACTCACTAGATCATATCTTAGCTAGCCAATTCAACTCTTTCTTAATTGATTCAATAGCCAAGCTCACCACTTCATTCTCCAATAACACTTCTACTCCACCCTCATTCCACGTCTTCAACTCTAGTCCCACTGACATCAACACTACTCATCTCCCCCCCTTTACCATACAACCTGTCTCTCTCTACACACCACAAAGAAACTTCTACTAAAACTAAAACCATACCCTCATGCCCCAGACAACCTTCCATCTAACTTTCTCAAGCTAGCTGCTGATCTCTTCCCATCACCATACTTATCAACTGTTCAATCCAAAAATCCTATGTACCCCTCCTCTGGAAGAAAGCATTCATCATTCCCCTCCATAAAGGAGGCAACAATACTGAAATTTCCAACTTCCGTCCTATAGCCACCCTGTCTGCTATCTCAAAAGTCCTTGAAAAATGCATACACTTGCAACTCCTTCTCTACCTCCCAGACAATCAACTACTTTCTCCAACTCAACATGGATTTAGACCTGGACATAGTACTACCACTGCCCTTCTCTCCTTCCTTGACATCATCAATCATGCCCGAGACTCTGACAACATCGTATATACCCTTCTCTTAGACTTATCAAAGGCCTTTGATACTGTTTCCCACAACCTTCTCTTGTCCAAACTCTCTCTCTCCTCAATCTCTCCCTTTTCTCCTTTCTTATAACTCATGCTAGTGACTCCCTTCATTTCATTCCCACTCCCTCTCCCTTTTTCCCTTTCTCATAACTCACCCTTAGTGACTCCCTTCATTTAATTTCCTGTCCCTCTCCCTTTTTTCCTTTCTCATAACTCACCCTAGTGACTCCCTTCATTTCATTCCCACTCCCTCTCCCTTTTTCCCTTTCTCAAAACTCAGCCTAGTGACGCCCTTCATTTCCAATCCCTCTCCTTTTCCCTTTCTCATAACTCACCCTAGTGACTCCCTTCGTTTCATTTCCACTCCCTCTCCCTTTCCTCCTTTCTCATAACTCACCCTAGTGACTCCCTTCATTTCATTCCCACTCCATCTCCCTTTTTCCTTTCTCCTAACTCACCCTAGTGACTCCCTTCATTTCATTTCCACTCCCTCTCCCTTTCCTCCTTTCTCATAACATACCCTAGTGACTCCCTTCATTTCATTCCCACTTCCTCTCCCTTTCCTCCTTTCTCATAACTCCCCCTAGTGACTCCCTTCATTTCCAATCACTCTCCTTTTTCCTTTCTCATAACTCACCCTAGTGACTCCCTTCATTTCATTTCCACTCCCTCTCTTTTTTCTCCTTTCTCATAACTCACCCAAGAAACTCCTTTCATTTCATTTCCACTCCCTCTCTCCCTTTCCTCATTTCTCATAACTCACCCTAGTGACTCCCTTCATTTAATTTCCACTCCCTCTCCCTTTTTCCTCCTTTCTCATAACTCACCCAAGAAACTCCTTTCATTTAATTTCCACTCCCTCTCCCTTTTTCCTTTCTCATAACTCACCCTAGTGACTCCCTTCATTTAATTTCCACTCCCTTTCCTTTTTCCTTTCTCATAGCTCCTAGTGACTCCCTTCATTTCATTTCCACTCCCTCTTCCTTTTTTCCTTTCTCATAACTCACCCTAGTGACTCCCTTCATTTCATTTCCACTCCCGCTCCCTTTTCCTTTCTCATAACTCATCCTAGTGACTCCCTTCATTTCATTTCCACTCCCTCTCCCTTTTTCCTTTCTCATAGCTCCTAGTGACTCCCTTCATTTCATTTCCACTCCCGCTCCCTTTTTTCCTTTCTCATAACTCACCCTAGTGACTCTATTCATTTAATTTCCACTTCCTCTCCCTTTTCCTTTCTCATAACTCACCCTAGTGACTCCCTTCATTTCATTTCCACTCCCTCTCCCTTTTTCCTTTCTCATAGCTCCTAGTGACTCCCTTCATTTCATTTCCACTCCCTCTTCCTTTTTTCCTTTCTCATAACTCACCCTAGTGACTCCCCTTCATTTAATTTCCACTCCCTTTCCCTTTTTCCTTTCTCATAGCTCCTAGTGACTCCCTTCATTTCATTTCCACTCCCTCTTCCTTTTTCCTTTCTCATAACTCACCCTAGTGACTCCCTTCATTTCATTTCCACTCCCTCTCCCTTTTTCCTTTCTCATAACTCACCCTAGTGACTCCCCTTCATTTAATTTCCACTCCCTTTCCCTTTTTCCTCTCTCATAGCTCCTAGTGACTCCCTTCATTTCATTTCCACTCCCTCTTCCTTTTTTCCTTTCTCTTAACTCACCCTAGTGACTCCCTTCATTTCATTTCCACTCCCGCTCCCTTTTTCCTTTCTCGTAACACAGCCTGTTTACCTTTCACTGTTCTACTCTCTTGCTCTAATTTTTCCTCCCTTTCACCTCATGAAACTTTGAATTCATAAGTGCCTGCACTCCAAATTATACTTATGTACTGCAACATACTCATGTTTTAATTTCATTCAATGCTTTGTTACAACACCTTGCTCAAATGTTATTATTCTGTCTTCTATATTACTGTGTTTTTAGTAGTTTTGAAAATTGTCTTGTAGTTAACTTTGTTGATATTAGCTTTGTAATAATTGTATCTGGAGCTTTTCTCCCCGGGCCTCCATTGAAAACAGGGTCATTTTGGCCCAATGGACTTTCCCGGTTAACAGACTGCAAATAAATAAATAAAAATAAACCTAAAATGACAAATCTGGTCAGCAAAAAGGAAAAAGCACATAAATAAATTATTCAATTCTGCAATGTGAGAAACAGAAAAGCTCCAGCTGATGGCAGACTGGTTAGTCTTGTCTCAGAAGTGAGTAAAGCCATACACAGAAAGTCCAAAGGAAACACTGTCAAAATTTCTATAAGCCAAAAAGCCTTTCACTCTGTTCACCACAAATTAATAGCTGGAAAATTAGAAGGTATGAGAAGTTTTGAGCAAGGCCAAGAGAAAGAGGAATCCACTCTAATTTGCCATCAATCAATTTGATTTTTGAATCATGCTTAACACACCTACTGGCCCCTTAGCATCTAGCCCAGAATGTGCTACAAAGCCATGAAGTGAGATCCTACACTGAAATTTCCTTGCATGGACACAAAACAAAACAAATCAAAACAAAAATGCTGATGAACCAGCTACAAAGCAAACTGTCAGTCTATCCCCTCTGCAAAGCCACACAGCATGACCCTGCAGTGTAATTTCTTTGCACAAATCCAAAAAAAAAAAACATGATGATGAACTACAAAGCAAACTGTCAGCCCACACCCCCCTATGAAAAGCCATACAGTGTGACTCTGCAGTGCAATGTCCTTGCACAGACCCCAAAACAAAACACGATGGAGAAAAAACTACAAAGTAAGCTGTCAGTCTATCCCCTCTGAAAAGTTATACAGCATGACTTTGCAGTGCAATTTCCTTCCATGGACCCCAAAACAAAACAAAACAAAACATGGTGATGAACCTACTACAAAGCAAACTCTGTATGTCCTTCCTAATAATTGTAGTAGTAACTTTACTTAGAAACAACATTTAAGGGCAATTTGTTAAAGCTGTTATTAAAATCGAACATTATAAAAGTGAAATGATTACAAACTGTTTTTAAATCTAGCCATTATAAAAGATCAACTAGTGAAACTTAGTGGCAGTCCATCATATTCAATTTAAGTAGGAAATTCCAAAACCTTCATCAAAGGTAGACATATTAGAGCAACAGCTAGCAACACTTAACTGCAGTGTTTTAGTTTGTAATTTATCAGCAGTCAAATTACACACTGACCTGTGCTGCATTTTACTGATTGTTTCTGTAGTCGCTACTTAGCTGCTTCTCTAGCTCTACCAGCTCCATATGCCCTCACTCCATTTGGGCTCACTCCACTCCCCTACCCTATCTTCATTCTCACCCACCCCCTCTCTCCCTAGACTAAACTCTATAGCCATTCCCACATCACCACATGTGCAAATCGGTATACTCCAACATCATTGAATCATTAATCCACTCCCTCTCTCCTCCATCTTCTCAACATCTCAATCCCTCCCTCTTTTCTCCATTAAAATAACATTCATATAATTTTTAGATACCCCTCTAAATACAAAAAAATAAAGAAAATAAAATTTAGCCTTAATAGTCTCCCTACCATATAATCCTTTCCTTATCTTCTAGCACTAATTCTAATTTAACTAAGACTTATAATCCAAAACAACTCCCAAAAAATACTATTCCCAAATATTAAAAGTATCAATTTAAATCTGCTACTCTACTTCATTAATAACTAACTCTTAATCCTAGTTCTAAATTTTTTTGGTTAATGCCAGGACCAATTAGCTTAACCAACTGCTAGACAGCTAATTAAACTTGAATCACCTTATTACCCACAAACTTACATCAATATCATAATCATGCTTAAACCACACATTATTACACTAACAATTCTAACATTCATCGCACATTACCTCATATCATGACATCATAACTGAATCAACACCCCACCATGCCACCACAGCCATCCACACTGTAAAAACTGCATAATTCAGCCACCCCACTTACCCATCTATCTTGCACATATCTAGCTATTACCACACCCTACTACCTACCCCTACCCTCCCACCACTCCAATAAACTATCTACAAATTATGATAAGTACATAACTACTACTTTTTTCGGCTGTTCCTGTTAGGGGGTCGCCACAGCAGATCATCTGTTTCCATTTCTTCCTGTCCTCTGCATCATGCTCTTTCACACCAACCGCCTGCATGTCCTCTCTCACCACATCCATAAACCTTATCTTAGGCTTTCCTCTTATCTAGCAGCTCCATCCTTAGCATCCTTTTCCCAATATACCCAGCATCCCTCTACAGCACATGTCCAAACCAATGCAATCTCACCTCTCTTGCTTTGTCTCCAAACTGTCCAACCTGAGCTGACCCTCTAATATACTGATTCCTAATCCTGTCTATCCTAGTCACACCCAGTGCAAATCTTAATATCTTTAACTCTGCCATATCCAGCTCCTGCCTTTTTGTCAATGCCACCGTCTCCAATCCGTATAACATAGCTGGTCTCACTACCCTCTGATAGACCTTCCCTTTCACTCTTACTGGTACCAGTCTGTCACAAATCCCTCCTGACACTCTTCTCCACCCATTCCACCCTACCTGTACTCTCTTCTTTACCTCTCTTCCACACTCACCATTACCCTGAACTGTTGATCCCAAGTAATTAAACTCATCCACCTTTACCAACTCTACTCCCTGCATCCTCACCATTCCTCTACCCTCCCTCTCATTTACACACACACATTCTGTTTTAGCCCCGCTGACCTTCATTCCTCTCCTCTCTAAAGCATATCTCCACCTTTCTAGGGTCTCCTCAACCTGGTCCCTACTCTCACTACATATCACAATGTCATCTGCAAACATCATAGTCCATCGGGCCTCCTGTCTGATCTCATCTGTCAGCCTGTCCATCACCACTGCAAATAAGAAAGAGCTCAAAGCTGATCCTTGATGTAATCCCATCTCCACCTTAAACATATCTGTCAATCCCACCACAGTCCTCACCAATGTCACACTACCCTCGTACATATCCTGTACCACTCTTACATACTTCTCTGCCACTCCCAACTTCCTCATACAATACCACAACTCCTCTCTAGGCACCCTGTCATATGCTTTCTCTAAGTCCACAAAGACACAATGCAACTCCTTCTGACCCTCTCTGTATTTCTCCAGCAATACTCTCAGAGCAAACATTGCATCTGTAGTGCTCTTTCCTGGCATGAAACCATACTGCTGATCACTAATCATCACCTCCCTTCTTAGCCTAGCTTCCACTACTCTTTCCCATAATTTCAAGCTGTGACTGATCAATTGTATCTCTCTGTAGTTACTGCAGCTCTGCACATCACCCTTATTCTTAAAGATAGGTACCAAAACACTTTTTCTCCACTCCTCAGGCAACCTCTGACTTTCCAAAATTTCATTAAACAATCTGGTTAAAAATTCCACTGCCATTTCTCCTAAGCACCTCCATGCTTCCAATGGCATGTCATCTGGGCCAACAGCCTTTCCATTCTTCATCCTCTTCATAGCTGTCCTTACTTCCTTCTTGCTAATCTGTTTCACTTCCTGATTCACTATCCCCACATCATCCAACCTTCTCTCTCTCTCTCTCATTCTCTTCATTCATCAGCCCTTCAAAGTACTCTTTCCAACTACTCAACACACTCTTCTCACTTGTGAGTACGTTTCCCTCACTATCCTTTGTCACTCTTACTTGCTGCACATCTTTCCCAGCTCTGTCCCTCTGTCTAGCCAATTGGTACAGGTCCATTCCTCCCACTTTATTGTCCAGTCGCTCATAAAACTCTCCATATGCCTTATCCTTAAGCCTTCGCCACCTCTCTCTTTGCCATGAGCATCTCCTTATACTCATGTCTACTTTCTTCATCTCTTTGACAATCCCACTTCTTCTTCGCCAGCCTCTTCCTCTGTATACTCTCCTGTACTTCCTCATTCCACCACCAGGTTTCCTTGTCCTCCTTCCTCTGTCCAGATGTCACACCAAGCACCTTTCTAGCAGTATCCCTTACTAGCTCTGCTGTAGTTACCCAGCTATTCAGTAACTCTTCACTGCCTCCCAGTGCCTGTCTTAATTCTTCCCTGAACGCCACCTCACAATCACCCCTTTTTAACTTCCACCATTTAATCCTTGGCACTGCTTTCACACTCCTCCTCCTCTTCTTAATCACCAACGTCATCCTATAGACCACTATTCTATGTTGCTCAACTACACTTTCCCCTGTCACCACTTTACAGTCTCCAATTTCCTTCAGACTGGCCCTCCTACATAAGATATAATCCACCTGTGTGCATCTTCCTCCACTCTTGTACATCACCCTATGCTCCTCTCTCTTCTTAAAATATGTATTCACCACAGCCATGTCCATCCTTTTCGCAAAATCCACAGTCATCTGACCTTCTGCATTCCTCTCCTTAACACCATACCTACCCATCACTTCCTCATCCCCTCTGTTCACTTCACCAGCATGCCCATTGAAGTCCGCTCCAATCACTAGTCTCTCACCCTTGGGTACACTCACCACCACTTCATCCAACTCACTCCAAAATGTTTCTTTCTCATCCATCGCACATCCAACTTGTGGAGCATATGCACTAACAACATTCATCATTACACCATCAATTTCAAGCTTTACAAACATCACTCTATCAGACATTCTCTTCACCTCCAAAACACTCTTGGCATACTGTTCCTTTAGGATAACCCCTACCCCATTTCCCCTGCCATCCACACCATGATAGAACAATTTGAACCCACCTCATATACACCTGGCCTTACTTCCCTTCCATCTGGTCTCTTGCACGCACAATACATCAACCTTCCTTCTCTCCATCATATCAGCTAGCTCTCTCCCTATACCAGTCATACTGCCAACATTCAAAGTTCCTACCCTCACTACTACCTTCCTCCTCTGTTCCTGCCTTTGGGCATGCCTTCCCCCTCCTCTTCTCCTTCGGCCAACAGTAGCCCAATTTCCACCAGCACCCTGTTGGCTAACAGTACTGGTGGCGGTCGTTGTTAACCCAGGCCTCGACCGATCCAGTATGGAAATATGAAATGTTCTCTGCATAAGTTGTTTGGCAGAGGTTTTACGCCGGATGCCCTTCCTGACGCAACCCTCTCCATTTATCCGAGCTTGGGACTGGCACAAAGAAATGCAGTGGCTTGTGCATCCCCAGTGGCTGGGTTATGATAAGTACATAACTAAAATCATAAAAAACATAGTACATATAGCAGCTAGACTGTGTCTCAGTGGAGATATACATCCTAATCTAAGCCCATCAAACTTTAATATCAACATATCCAATACAAAAATCTCTCATACCATACTCCAACGCCCCAGAAAAGCTACTGACCTGTTGATAACTAACATTAATGCTAGAAGCATTTTAAAAAAATCTACAATTTTCACGCCAATCTTTTCCTGTACTCACAAGATATAGCGCTACTAACTGAAACATGGCTAAAATCTGACATCTCTAATTATGAAATTCTGACACCAAGCTATAATATATACACAATGACCAAAAAAAACAAAGGGAGGTGGTGTTACAATATTATTTAAAAACCAGCTTTAATGTTCAAACATTGGATATATCTACCCCTACCTTTGGTAATGCAGAAATTATTCTTACAAGGCTAAAAATTAACCCCAGAAAATTAATCAATATAACTCGATATTATTTCCCACCTGGTAACAACAAACCCACCCTAGAGAACCTATTCTACTGAGCCTCTGAGTCATTCCCACATGAAACCATTATTTTCAGGGACCTCAACATAGACTGGCTAACTTGTAATTATACTAACTCCATTAACTACATCAGCCTCCATGGATTCTCCCAAATCATCCAGTACTCAACAAGAATTGATAAATCAACCAAGTGGCAGTCAGTCCTTGACTGGATACTGACAAACAGGCCAGGCCAAATCTGTCTATCAGGCTGCCTAACAGACAGCTTGAGTGACCACTTACCAACATTTTTAATAAGACATTGTATATGTCTGGAGAAACGTACCACTTTACCAGCTAATAAGAAATAAAAAAATCTTCAACCCCACTAACTTCATTTCAACTATAATCCTTTCAAGCTTCTCAGCCTTGAAGAAGCTGTTAAATACTTCAGCTCTACCTTCATAGAAATCTTAAATTCCCATGTTCCTCCCACAACCATCAGAATTAAATCCAACTTTGCTCATTGGGTGAGCAAAGAGACCAGATCTCTGCTAAAAACTAGAGACAAAGCCTGGGCTCAATGGCACAAAATTGGATCCTATGCCTCACAGCAAACATACTAGAACTGAGAAACAAGTCACAGAAAATGTTCAAACTAGACAAAATTAACTACTACCACAATATACGAATTAAGCATCAAAATGACCCTAAAAAGTTCTGGAGAGCCATTAACAACATTCTTCTTCCAGGTAACTCTAGTACCCCCTCTCCAACCACTACTGATACCTATAGTCACACAATTCAACAAATACTTTACAGAATCCATTCTAGCCCTATGTAACTCTCAGATATTTCCCTCCTCCAATGAACCACCCAGGTACCTTGTAAATAAAAATGGCTTTACCAGTCAACCTGTCGCTATGGATATGATTAAAAACTACTCAAAAAAACTAAAGCCCACTACATTAGCTGCAGATAAACTTCCTGCCGAATTTCTGAAAATCACTACTGACAACTGCATACCCAGTAGCTATTCGTATCAACTGTTTCACATCTGAAAATCAAGTCCCTGAGATCTGGAAAATTTCCCACATTATTTCACTCCATAAATAGGGTAACTCAAAAGATCTGACCAACTATTGCCTTACTGCTATATTTTTCCCCTTTCCAAAATCCTATAGAGGTGTATACACACTCAGATTATGGATTACCTAAACACAAACTTCTCACAGATACACAACAAGGCTTCCGGCCTTTTCATAGCACTACTATGGCTCTGATGTAATTCACTCATACAGTAAATAACCATAGAAACAATGGAAAATATGTATCTGCTATCTTTCTCGATCTTTCTGAGGCCTTTGACATGATCAGTCACAGTAAGCTTATTAAAGTTCTTTTAGAACTAAATCGTAGCAAACCCTCCATTACCTGGTTTCAAAGTTATTTAACAGGTAGACAGCAAGCCGTTCAATGGCAGCAAGAACTCTCTCCTATACTGCCAGTCACACTAGGAGTCCCCTAAGCCTCCATACTCGGACTCTTCCTGTTCTCCAACTTCACTAACAACCGCCATACTTCTACACTACATACTTCAGTCATCCAATACTCGGATGACTCCACACCAATCTGTGCTTCTTCTTCCCTCCAAGAACTGCAGTTACAAACACAAGCCTCCTTTCTCTCTGTTGAAGCATGGCTTACCAACTAATACTGAATCCCAATAAAACAAAACTCCTAATCTTCTAGCCCACACAACAAACGTCTCCTACTCTTCACATTTAATATCATATCCAATAATAAATCAACTATCTCTCCTGTCACTCGCACCAAACTACTGAGGGTTGAAATTGACTGCAACATGAAATTTGATATCCATATCTCCCTTAGGTTCATAAAAAATTGGGCGCACTATATAGAAATAAACAATTTCTCACATAAAACAGTAAGGCCATAATAACACAAACACATCTCATCTCTACACTTCTCTATGCTTCCCCATTCCTGATCAATCTTAGAAAGCCAGATATAACTATACTAGATATCTGCTATAACAACGTTCCTAAGTTTGCCACCAATTCTCAATCTAGATCACACCACTGCTTAGCCCTTAAACAGATCATCTGGCTTGAACTTCCTCATCTTCTCATTTACAACTAACTTATACTAGCCCACAAGATTCTCTACCACCATGATAAAACTCCAGCACTACAAAATTTATTACATCCCTACTCCACTAATAGGGTCCTACGGTCCCATAATAAATTCCTCCTTGAAGTAACTAAAGCCAACAATACAGCTGAAGCATCCTTCTATTCAAATTTCATACCTAAAAAATGGAATACCTTGCCCACTGATATTTCAGCCACATCCTCCTTATCACATTTTAAAAAAACTCTAAAAACACACCTAGAGGATTCATGGCTCTGCAGTTGTAACAGTCCAGGCTAGTCTAAGGCCTCCCCTTTCCACACCCAACTGTAAACATTCCATCCTGACATCAGACGGCTTTCTTATCCAAGTTAGATGAGAAATAAATACATAAATCAATAAATAAACATTGCCTCTAGCTGATACTCGGACTCTTATGTAGGATCTACTCTGCACCTCTCTAATCCCTTTTAATTTGTTCTATTCTTCACCTCTTCACTTGACAAGTATGTACTCTTTTTTTCTCATTTATCAGTATCATAATACTTCTTTGTAAATGCAATATACGTGTATATGTACATAATTTGATATACTTCAATGCTATGCTAGCTTTTATTTTCTTGTGCAGTATAAAGTGTCATTTTATTGTACTAGGTAATGTGATGCATATGGAGCTTTTCTCTCCGGGCCTCCGCTGAAAAAGGACCTGTGCCCAGTTGGACTTTCCCAGCAACCAAATGTAAAATAAAAATAAATAAAAAATGTAGAGGAAACAATACAGGATTAAAGGAAGGCTTGAGAGAGAGAGAGAGAGACTTACTCATGAAGAAGATGAAGGAAAAGCAAAGTACGAGGAAGCTAAGAAGGCAGCGCTCCAAGAATAAGAGGAGTAATATCAAAGCTGAAGTAGGAACTTGCCACAGAGTTCAAAAAAAGTAAGAGTACAGGTACACCAAGGAAAGAAAGAACAGTAAAACAGAGCTCCAGAGGTACATCAGGAAAGAAAGCTGCCAGATGGCCGAGTGGTTTATGGTACTAGGTTCAGTTAGAGTGCTCTTCAGATGAAGGCAAGGGTTCATATCCTACTTCTGACAGTAGAATTAGTTTTCTTCTGGCAGTTAGCACAGAAGACTAAGAAGAATCTGATAGAGGAGATGTCAGCCCCTCTCACAGAACTCTTCAATTGACCCCTTCCTTGGTAGTGAAGAAGTGTCAGAAAACTGGATAGTGACACTATGGCGGTTCCATTCCACAAACAGGGAATGACAAAAGCTACAGACAATGACAGACTTGTTAGTCTTGCATCAGAAGTAGGTAAAGCCAAGAAAATCATGAAATTATTAGGGAAAGACTGGTACAATTCCTAAAGATAAACATTTCCATGATGAATATCAGCAAGAGTTCTTAACTAGTAGATCTCACAAATCTGATCTTAGTCATTTCTATGACAATGACACTGGAAACATATGGGTCAAAGTCAGTACATGCAGTGCACTCTGACCATAGCAATGCTTACCTCTCTCCTCACAGAGAGACAAGTGGTCACATAAAGAAGTACAGAAGCCGGGAATATTATTATTTATTCGTATTTGTTCAGCGGGGTAGAGTACTGATCTACATGGACTTTTTAGAGAGCCAACCCAGCAGTGATGTCTAATTAAATAACTTGCTGAGAGTCACACAGTTAGCCACGTGGTGACTGAGGAAATGAAAACCTGTACCACAGAAAGTGGGTCGTTAACAGCTCATAATCTTAATCCTCTGCACTAAATATCAGAAGAAAGTAAAGTGGTTCACAAATAGATGAGTGGAAGGAAACAGAGGGTAGGGTGGCTTCTATCAGCAACCAGCAGACATCGATGGGGTTAGTGGAGTCTGGCATGGTACTCTCTGGAAAATTCATGCTGCATATGCCTAAAGCATTAAGCATGAGAAATATATCCACAAATGTGTTAAAATTGAGAGGACAGAATTAAATGGGAAAATCCTCCGGAGATCTTGGCAATCTATCCAAGTAAGCTAAAAAGTGAAAACTACAAACAAAGAAAACACAGAATGACTAAAGCGGGGGTGGGTGACAAAACTAAGCAAAACAAAAAAAAAAAAAAAGAGAGAGAGAGAGAACAAGAGAGATGGGAGCCCTTGTCACTGCAGAAAAGAACAAAAGAGCCAAGTTTGAGAAGGCGATGTAGAAAATGAATGAAATGGTTGGATGCATCCTGAAAGGAATGGATTCTGTTAATAGACAGGAGGGCGCTAGCTGTCAATACACCTCAAGAACTAAGTGCATATGAAGATAAAACATTTAAGTGATTCTCTCCATCCTCCCTACGGAAGGTGCAATTTCAGACTTGGATATATTAAGTAGGATTAGCAGGATGCCATGAGTGTGGAGCTCTGTCCTCCTAAAGAAGAAATGATACTGCCAATTTGGTGATCAGTCCAGTCATTTTTTCAGGTATCTGCACTTGTGACTCATCCAGCTAGACACAGAGAAAGGTGATCTTACCATCACTTGATAAAGCCCTGTGCACCTTATGTTGCTCTTCCAGGGAAAACGAGACAAAAAAGTGTGCAAAAAGAAAGCTGCAAGAAGCCTCAATGCACTAAAAATATATATATCTTACAGAAGATGAGTAGGTGGGTAAGATACTGGTATCTTGTAAGGAGGCATTAGAGGAGAAGAAGCCACAAATACCAAATTTATGACAGCAACTCTAATCTAGACATAAAGAAAATTCCTTCAAGGAAGGCCTGATGAACCAATAAAACAGACCACCACAGGCGTTAACAGATAGTAGAGCCAACACTTTTTTTGAAGAAGGCATGAAACTGATAATGAAAAGGACAAGATACAGCTTTGTGCTAAGTGCATAAAAAAAGACGGACTAAAGGATAGTCATTTTGTACTTACCAAACTGACCACCATGTCATCCTTAAAAGCTCACTGTTCTATCCATTGCCTTATCCTGCCTGCCAATAACACCCAACATCTCGCTGTGGGGAGTTTCCTTTTTTCTTGGGAAATAGCTTACCAGTAACACCATCTTGTATCCAGTATTTGCTTCCTATAACCCACCTAGATCGCATCACTGTCTTGCCCTAACTTTCCTAAACTGGCTAGAATTCCCTCACCATCTTCGTCTTTCCCAACTTACCCTCATTCACTCCATGATACACAAACCCTCCTCCTGCCCTTCCATTTCCACTCTAGTCTCCATTTACACCCCTCCTCCCTGAACTCTAAGATGTTTTGACCAATTTCACCTGGAAATTTCCAAACCTAAGAGCTCTTTTGGACAAAAACTGTAAAGTTATTTACCAGCCTTATCATAGAACAAACTTCCCACGTCTCTACGTAAAATAAACCAGACACTTGACTTTAAGAAAGCACTAAAAGACTACCTTAATACCACCTAGACCTGTCATTGTACATACCCTATATGAACTCTAACATCTTTCCATAAACCTTCTCCTGCTCTCTTCCTACTGTGCTTTTTACTTTCTTACTTCTCATGATATCGGACTCTTCTTTATCCCAACTCTCACTACTTTCTTCCCATTCACTTCTTACCCTCCTCCTCAATAACTTTCTAACCTTTTCCCCTCACTACTCTCCTAACTTGCCTATTTGTTTCTATTTTCCCTACCTTACCTCCCAGTAAAAGTTAACATTCATGTTTTAATCCCCAGTTCTATAATCTCCTCCCTCTCCTAACTCTCTACCAACTGCATTTCTTCCTTTCACACTATTCAACATTTACTGCTCAAATCTATCCCCTGAACCTGTGGTTTATTCCAAAATTACTGCAAATAGATGTGTGTAATTCTTATCATAGCTACATAATCTCCATATATTATCAATTTCTTCTACTTCTGTTTCTAGCCTTTCTGTAATAAAATTGATTATTATTTTTGCTTAGAGTATCTAGGTATCGTTACTATTGTTCATAACAATTATATTTTTGTACCTCTCTCGACATTCTGATTTATGATGTGCGTTTGTTACTTTCGGCTTAGAGTATTTATGCATGCCTCTATTATTCCTACTAGTTACTGTAATCTAATTACTTGCTATATTGTGGAGCTTGTCTCTCCAGGCCTCTGCTGAAAAAGGACTTATGCTGTGTCAGACTATCCCAGTTAACAAATGTCAAATTAATAAAAAATAAAGAAATAAATAATAACTAGCTATTCGTGGTTTGGATTTTCAAGTAAATGCCTAACCACTTCCCATGTTGGCCTGAAAGAAAGATGCAATGCTTCCCGTGCCACGTTTAAGGTGAAAACACACTTCTGCATACTTGTGATACTTGGCTGCAGCACTAGCAGCGTTATGACTTTAAGACACCCATTCCCAGAGTCCCCTTGAATGAAGCTGTAGTCCTAGCTCTCCCCCCGACAGCACATCTGTGGTAGGACTGCACCACCTTCCTCCTCCCAGGTTGGTGAGCAGTCATCCACCACTGACTCCCATCCCTTCCTGGCCTTCTGCACCTTCAGTGCCTAAATTTCTGTTCACAGCTAGGTTTTTGGGACTGTACTCAGAGTTCAATATCTGCACTAGAGAAGTGGATAAGAGAGGGATACATTTGGGACGGGGAATCATAAGTGGAAGACCTGTTCTGGTAAAGGTTTTAGATGAATCTAGAACAAAAGTTACTGTTAAAAAGAGATAATTATCAGGGCAAATAAATATTGCACAATAACTATAGGAATCATGCAGAGGAGGTTAGAAAAAGGTTGGGAAGAGAGACCGATAAGCAATTCACAAGGAAACAATAGGTGGACATATGCATGTCTCCCAAATATGCAACAAAGTCTAGAAGATTTAAGTTTTTTGCTTGGAAGTGTTTGCATGGGTATTCTTATACCCTAAGCAGACTCCAAATAATTTTTCCTAAGGTAGATGACAAATGTTGGAGGTGTGCTGGAGAAGAAAGAAGTGACTGGGAGCACATGTTTTGGGAGTGTAATGAGGTGGCAGACTTACCTACAGAGTACTCTGTCGGAAATATTGGTGAGAAAATAGGTGTAACTAAGGAAATTATTATTTTTTTGAGCTGGGGCACAGGATCTTAATTGCCTAGACCATAGTAAGGCCTTGTTAAGTTTAATTCTGGTGGCTGCCAAAAAAGCAATTATTAGAAAATGGAAATCAAACTGCATTTGAAGTAAAGAACTGGAAATGAGATCTTTAGAAAAGGATAGCAGCAAATTACATAGAAATAAATGGGAAATTGTAGAAACAATACATACAGAATAATGTTCTGGAGGAGGAGTGAGGTTTAAGGGAAGGTAGAAACTGATCAGTTTATGTAATATTGGATTGGTGATAATTATACAAAAAATATAAGTGACTAATGACGTCTGTAACTCGGAATATGCTAATATGGTTTGTTTTCTTTAACATAAATGTATGTTTGCCTATGTCTTAAGTGGTAATTCAATAAGGTATTAAAAAGGGAGGGACACATTTGCATTTTTCTGCCACTGTACAAAAGTAATGTAACTAAATATAAATCTATGTAATTGCATTGTTAAGAAGGCACAGTGCCTAACCACTGGAAGCCAATAGTGCAATTGTTATTCTTGTTTATTTGCTTCATTTACAGACATTTTGTCTCTGTTCTAGTCTGTTATTCGTTCAATTGTACTTACCGCCTGTCTCCTACAAAACGTTTTAAATATTTTCTCATTTTTGTCATGATCAGGATACCTAATGTCAGTGCCGTCTCTGTTGTTTTTCGTAACTCTGTAGCTAAGCTTATTATAAGCTTTTTTTCTTGTACTACATTTACTCCCAAATAACTTGGTCAAACCCTATGCCTTTAATCTTATTTAAGAATACAGAGTTGATCCACATTATCCACAGTGGGTACAAGCATCACCTGTCCCAGTTGTGTTTTCTGTCTGGCTTCAAAATACACTACACTGTAAGATAAATTTAAAGGTATTTCAGTTAGGATATGGGAAACTTACAGATTAAATCAAAAGCCAATTTACAGATTAAGAAGTCACTTTCGTTAACTTGTCTGTGACAAGAATGTCATGGCTGGAACCGATTAAATTTGGCTTCTGTCCTGCAGGAAGGAAGTATGCAAGACAAAGAGTAAATGTGTTGTACATTGACAGACAAAACGGAGAACCAAGTGTCATTCTTTGCTGGCATCTATACATCTAAATGTAATGCAGCCATGTCAAGTATTTATTTTACAGTCACCAGGTCTTTTTTTCATATAAGCAAACACGTCTTCACTTTGCATATACATCCTACAGCTCATTTATTCTTCCTTTTTAATACTGGCTATGCCATAAATAGTAAGCAAATGTATTAGGTTGTATCAGTAACCTTCTCCCTTGGGCACATATCAGTAAAAGGGTGTGGACAGAAGTCAGGGTTGTGGTTGATGGCTAGCAAAATTTCACTATAACGGTACATGCAAAACTATGCTGCAGATTATGTCTGCAAATAGCATGATTTGTGTGTTTACAAGGAAAAGTTCATTTTCTTATCTATGTGTCTAGTGTTGTATGTCACAGCATTTCATGCCTGTTTTGTTAAAAGAACTTAATAAATATACCAAATTAAAAAAAAAAGTGTTCTTTCTTAATGCACTGATGTACCTTTATGTTACATGCACAGTTCAAAGTTAAAAAACAGAAAATGAGAGAATGTTTTCACTTTGATATATGCACCCTCTGCCCTTATAAACCACATCCTGAGTACAGCCCTTTTCTACCAAAGTAAACAGCACTTTCCTCAAATGGTTACTACCCCAGATGTTACAGAAATGAAAAGCACTAAACTGATGAGGAAGGCAACTGTTTAAGTGGAGAGAAGCTGCTACTTCCTCATGGATCAAAAATTTTCTTTGTACTTTTTAGCAAATCACTACTGGAATGTATCACCCCCTTTTTCATATAAAAAGAAAAGAAAAAGAAAGAAAGAAATAAAGAAAACAGAAGGCTACACAGCTAAGCAGATTTCTGATCAAGGTATATGTACTTACATACCCCCAGGACATTTCTGCTGACTTCCTACATGCCCTCCTTCTACAAACACTTCCACTCATTGAGGTTATTACCATGTGTGTGTGTGTGTGTGTGTGTGTGTGTGTGTGTGAGTGTGTGTGTGAGAGTGTGTGTGTGGAAAATGTCTTTACACAGTGGGTATGATTATATGGTGAGGAGTGCATGCATGCAAAAATGTGAGAGCAATGCTTCTTGTGCAGGGTTTCTGTGATATGGGTGCATTTGTCATGAGTGCATGGCGCACCAGGGGGAAGGTGTGTGTGTGTGTGTGACAGAGAGAGAGAGAGATAGTACTGTTTGTGTCACATGTGCAAGTGATACATGTGTGTTGTGATAAGTGACAGTCTGGACAGCACACAGGCTTAGTGGTTAAGATCTAAGCTTCCCAGCTCTAGAGCCTGGGGTACAATCCTGATATCCAGTTATGATCTGTATGACGCTACATTTTCTTCCACAATTTGTATGTTTTTTTTCCCCCAGGTATATCAGTTTCCTCCCACCTCCTAAAAACATTTTGTCCAATGGGCTACTCTAAACTGTCCACATATATCCATATTCATATATATATATATATATATATATATATATATATATATATATATATATGTATATACACATATATCTACACACACACATATATGTGTATATATATATATATATATATATATATATATACACACACATGCACACTCACATATATATATACATAAACACATATATATATATATATATATATATATAAAAAAAAAAATTACAAAAA